>NC_055999.1:52916925-53169456 GCF_018446385.1 Zingiber officinale | reverse complement strand
AAAAAAAACAGAAAGAACTAGAACTTCAGACAGATCTAGTAGCAGATACCACAGCAGCTATACAGCAGATCCGCCAGAGGATAGAGACAGCTCAGAGCCACCAGAAAAGCTATGCTGATACACGGCGCAGACCCTTAGAGTTTTCAGTCGGGGATACAGTGTTCCTCAGAGTAGCTCCCATGAAGGGAGTGATGCGTTTTGGGAAGAAGGGCAAACTTAGTCCCAGATATGTGGGACCATACCTTATCAGCAGAAGAGTGGGCAAGGTAGCATATGAGCTAGAGCTACCCCAGGAAATGTCAGCTGTCCACAACGTATTTCATGTCTCTATGCTGAAGAAGCATACCCCAGATGCCACCCAGGTGATTGAGCCCCAGTTGGTACAGATCCGCGAAGACCTCAGCTATGATAGTCGGCCTATTCAGATAATAGACCGAGCAGTTAAGAAATTGCGAAACAAGGAAGTACCATTAGTCAAACTCATTTGGCACAGTCACACAACAAAAGAGACAACTTGGGAGACAGAAGCCAGCATGAGACAGAAGTACCCAGAATTGTTCTAAGTTCGAGGACGAACTTTTTATAAGGTATGGGGGATTGTAGCGCCCGAAAATTCTCAAAACTATTTTAGGAATATTCTATGATTTTTCTGGAATTATTAGATATTTTTCTGGAATTTTTGGAGTATCGGAAGTAGCAAAAATTATTAGAAAAGTAAAATAGCTTAAGCGGGAATCGAACCCGGGACCTCTCGGGTTCGCTAAACCTTTAGTTAGCCTTAGTAACCGGTGAACCCAGCAGGGTCGTGCTGAAAGAGAAGGGAAACATTTATATTTATATTTGAGTTGGGCCTAGTTATCCACTTAATATAAATTAAAAACTTAAGTAGGTTTTGGTTTTTTTTTTTTGGGTTCGGCAACTTCTCAACCCTCACCACCGAAACCTCACCACCGCCTCTTCCCTCTTCTTCCTCTCTCGACACACCAAGCCCCAAGGGCCAAGGGAACTTCTTCCGGCGAGATCTTCGATACGAGGACGTTCCCTTTCGCGAGAAGAACACGTAGACGCGAGCGGATCGTCGAGAAGATCAACTCCACCGGAAACCTAGCGATCAGATTCGTAATAAACTACGCGCAGGATGTAAGAAACCCCTCACCTACAGTATAATAGCTTCCGTTTGAGTTTTTATGCTTTAGTTAGGATGTATGCGGATTTTTATCGATATCTAGGGTGTATTTAACTCTCTTCGCAGATTAGGGACTTAGTTGAGCACCTTTAGATGGGTCGGGCATGTCTTCCCTCTTCAGATAGGAGGTTAGACGTTGTCGGGTGCCTAGAGGTGGTCTCCCTAATAGGGAGAAGAGTTAGAGCATCCCAGGTGCTCGATTAAATGTCTAGCTCAGTAATAGACAGTTTAAATAACTTATTAAATGCACTAGAAGCATTTAAAACAGCAAATTAGTTTATTTCAACGTATGTAGGACTACAGTCCAATGGGTGGGCTCCCACAGTCGCCTCTAGGTTCAGACAACCTAGTTCTAGGTTCAGATAACCTAGATTCCGCAAAATCAGTATATAGCATTCAGTATTTTACTTTCAGCAGTGGCATTGTACTGGATTAGATATCCACTGGGCTGGACTCCCATAGTCGTCCCTAGGTTTAACTAACCTAGTAAACCCTACTAGATTCCGAACTTGCAATCCCGGGTTTAGATAGGGATGCGCGCATAGCAAGTACAGTTGTCAGGGCCCATCAGCAGCATGTATAGTATTTTCACTTATTATATGTATAGCTTTTCAAATTCACAATCAGTTATGTGAGTTCAGCTTAGTTTCAGTACTAGCTCAGTTAGTTTAGTACAGATCATGATCAGTTTGGTTCAATTCCATGATTTTTTTTCAGTTTCAGTTTTCATGCTCAGCTCTATTTTTGCAAGTATGATTGCTATGTTCAGTTTAGCACCCGTACTCAGTTGTTAATAAATGCCATGCTCAGTTTCTGTTCATATGAATAAATGTCATGCCATGCCATGATCAGCACCTACTTTCCAACAGCATGTTTTTAAAACATATCTGCATCGTATGCATGTTTTTGTGAGGTAGATGGTTTCTTACTAAGCCTTTTAGCTTATAGATACTACTTTTCTTATACTGCAGATACAGGTAAAAGAAAAGTGGACCAATAGCGGAGGCTGGAGGGCAATGCTATCAGGATGTGTGTGGGCAGGAGTTGGAATAAAGATCTTTGGGATCTAAACAGTTTTACTTCAGTATTAGCACTTAGCGTTTTCAGTTTTTATTATTCAGTTTTTGATTTGTTAAGTGTACGAAATAGTAAACCATGCACTATGTAGTATGCCAGATTTGGAATATTAGTAGTTTTATATTAGTGTGATCTGCATTGGTTTAGAGTTGTTGTAGGTGGTTTTTGCACGACAAGGTGCCGAAATCAGCATCTCTGATTTTGTAATCAGGAAATCAGACGCTGGATCGGTCTGCCGACCGATCCATTAGTGTACCAGGCTTCTGGATTGGTCAGCCGACCGATCCAGATAGATACAGTATGCTACTGTATCCTCTTGGATCGGTCAGCCGACCGATCCAGCATGATACAGTAGCATTCCAGGGGTTTCGGATGCCTGGATCGGTCGGCCGACCGATCCAGACATACCTGGATCGGTCTGCCGACCGATCCAGCCACACCTGGATCGGTCTGCCGACCGATCTAGTTGGGAACAGAATGCCCATAGCTTTGATCGATCTGCGGATCGATCGGCAGGTCTGTAGTTAGTTGGGAAGTTTAGTTTCTAGTCCCTAGCTCAGTTGGGATGTTTAGCTTCCCCTCCTTAGCATATGTACACCAGCAAAGAAGGTCTTTAGATTTTTCCTATCAGTTGTATCCGTCATTAGTAGAGTAAAATTTTAATTAGCCCAGCTTTCCGCATAGTATAGCTTAGCATAATTGTAGCGACCGGCCTTACAGCCAGTACCCAGAAGGTGGGTCGTTACATCGAGAATCTTGGAGGAGAAGAAGTGGTTCGGGTGGATTCCATCTTGGTAGATCGTTGCCCACACAACGTCCAAGTGGAGGAGAGGAATATAACAGAAGATCAAGAGGTCTTTAACTACAAAGAAATGTATAACTAATTAATGGTTTTCGCTTCGAATTAATTAGTTAGTTTTCTTTGCATGGATTCTGAAACACCAACACAAGAGGCTAGTGATTTTATGTTTCGATTTCATGCTATCGATTTTGTATTTCGATTTTGTGTTTCGATCTTGTGTTTCTATTATGGTCTCTGTAGTTAAACCTAGGGTTACTATAAGAAGTTAAATATCAAATTTCTTTGAAAGGCTTTGTCTTGGAAGCGGTGGATGATCCCATAACCATGAAGACCTAGTGCCTCATCATGTTTAACCTGGAAGCAAATCTTTGAAATAGATATTTAATCAACTTCTGTAATTTGGTTTAACTTAGGAAGATCACATCGGTTAAATTTGGAGTCAAAATGTTAAGTATCGTTTCTAATCCAAGTTTAACTTCTAAAGAGCAACTTGGATTAATAATGTTAAGCATCGTTTGCAATCAAAGTTTAACTTCAGTAGGTAGCTAGGTTAAGTTCTGTGCTTGTACAAATTTTTATACTGGGGAAACAGAATGGAATCTAGGTGTAGCAACCAACACTACTATCATCCAAAATTTCTCTAGTACCATTTTATCAAGTTAAACTTTTATCCCTATTTAACTTTAGTCTGATGTGAAGCTGCAAGTGCACAGACGTCGTTAAGTAATAAAATTTATATAAGTCGATCCCACAAGAACTGAGGATCAAATGTTATTTGGTTTTACACTTCAAATTTAGTTAGACACAATTAATTATCGTTTGATTTGAGGTTTTTGACTAAAATGTGATAATAAAATAAAAGAAAGATAACTGAGGTAGTCCTAAATTTAGAGGATGTTCTAGGCCTTTGGTTTCATTGTAATGGTGAATATTGTACTATAAATTTGCCCATTCCTAGTTCTCCACTTCTATGTTTGCAGGATGGTCTAAATTACTACCGAAGACCACCCTACAACGGTGTATCGGAGTACTTCCCCTACCAATAACCAACTATGTCATTAAGTGAGGAAGTAACTTAGAGAGTCCAGGTTTTCAGTAGAGTACCTCCTGTCACAAGGCCTTCCACGGGTTTACATCTCTAGATTATATATGTCACTTGTGTAACATATAATTAGGGAAAGCCTATTAGGTCAAGTGATAGACTCATCTATATATAGAATTGTTCTCCTTAGGTGGTTACGCTCCATAGAGAAGGATAGTTACCTTAGATACTCAACATTAAGCAAGTATCCTAAAGCCATGCCGAGCTATATTCCAGTATACACTCAAAAGAGGCAGCAATCTATGCATCTATTCAATGAAAATTCAGGTTCATGCTCAGATATGGACACACAGCTATGTATCTAGTTCAAAAATTAGATCTATGCATACAGAAATACAATCTAGATAGATAAATTCATATTTATAGAGAAAGCCTACTTGTAAATATTTCATCAAACAGAACAAATGTCATATAAGCTTCATCAAACAAGAAAATTGGTAATTCAATAGAGTTTATATCATCCACACATTACAATTACTTCCTACGTCCAAGAACAATACAAATCTACTCTATAATTGGAAGAAATATAATCCAAGAACTTAAAATCATAAAAACTTCAGAAACCCTAAGGAAAGGGAGAAGAAGCTTATCCTTTGATGTCAAGTGAAGCCCTTGAATGCAATTCTTGGAGTGTCGATGAGGATGGAGTAGTAGAATGGCCTCAAATCACCCAGTTGTCATCTCTGGGTGCTAGGATTTAACCTAGAGGATCTCCTCCTATCTTGGAACTTCCTCTCCTTCAAAGGGGATGAAGTGCCCCTTATATAGAGGTGAGGATACGGGGTGGTCGTGCCTCTTGGCATAGCCCAAACCATCTCCGGCATCTGGCCATGCCATTTGGCATGGCTAGAGCTAAATTGGCTTTGGCCAGATAGCTTGGTTGTGCCATCAGGCATGACCAAAGCTATCTTTGGCTTCTTGGTCGTGCCTATTGGCACAGCCAGAGCAGAGGTTGCTCTGTTTCACCTTCTGAGTCGTGCTATGTAGCACAACCAATTCTTCAAATCTACAATTTTTTATTTTATGGAGAGATGGGCGTGCCTCAAGGCACGACCTAGTCCATTTCTGTTTTGGAAATCGGCATGGGTTAGCTCCTAGTGGTGCCCTGAGACATGGCCTTGTCTTCACTAGTGTTGATTCTTCTTCCTGATCGTGCCATTTGATACGGCCAATGACTTTATTGTTTCGTTGGCCTTGCTATTTTGCATGGCCTCTTTTTGGAGCTTCACCTGGTCGTACCTCAATTTAACTCTGGAAGTCTTCTTTTACATCTTTTGAATCCTTTACCGCTCCAAACTGCTCCTAAAAATGAAAATAAGTACCGATCAGATCTTTGGATGTAAAATAGTAATTATGCTAAAATTAACATAATAAAGGGTGTGAAAGCATAGATCATAGGCAATGAATATACCAAGATGTGCGTTAAACGATGCAAAATAACATAAATAATCTACACACATCATAGTCCTAATTACCCAAATGGGTAAACTATTACTTTGAAAGTGCCAACTAGTTTGGAGCCTCCCTCTGAATTATTAAACTTTAGGTTTTAGGTTTGTGTTATTTGTTTTATAGTTATAATAGACTTGGTTGTAGTTTAGATTAATTTTATTTAATTTTGGTTTAGTTATTGCTTTGTTTGACTTTATTGAATTTAGCTTAAAGAGTTTAATTTTTGATATTAAGGTTGGGTTATTTTATTTATTTGGTTTTAGATAGTATATCTTATTTTTAAGTACATAATATTGATTGATTCCTACTTACGGTGGTTAGCACGCTTTTGGAACCCAAACTTTGGTTATTTTTATTTTGATTGACTAGAGATATAAATGTTTTGTTAGTTGAGCTAGACTTGTATTCGAATCCAGACTTATTGTACATAGCTCTTTATGATCCAAATATTATATCAAGGTACTTGGATTGAGTTATGAATCTTTCTAGTAGTTATTTTAGTTCAATTACTTCACCTTTCAATCTAAAATTGTTCTCTTTAAGTTTTGCAACCTGAGTTAGGATTTCAGCTTAAATCAGCTTGGTCATTGAGATTGATTTTAGTTGTTCGTTAAGTGCTTTATTTTTTATACTTAGTTCGTTTATTTGATTTTTAGACATAGTTAATTTCCTATGTAAACATGCAATTATTTTTTAAAAAAAATTACTTAAAATAGATTATACCTTGTCGGAACCTTCAGAAACAAGTGCAGACTCATGGCTCAATTTGGGTTCGGACCCGTCTTCCAATTCACTTTTAGATTTTGGTCCGTATGCCATTAGCACGAGGTAGTTGGTGTGCTTCGATTCGTCACTGTCTGATTCCTCCATGGATGATTCGTCCCAAGTTGCCTTGAGGACTTTCTTCTTCTTGAGATTCACAGGTTGTCGTGCCTGTAATGTCCTTTCTTGTTGCATCTGAAGCACATGACATTTGTCTTGTTATTGTTGGGAGTAGACTTGATCTTCTACAAATCCCTTTTGGTGAAGTCTTTCTTTCTCATAGTGAACATCTTTCTTACCAGGTTCACTAGGTGTTCTTCATCGTCTGAGTCTGAGTCAAACATATCTTCTCATTCTTGTTTACTTCTGGATGATCCTACAATAAGAGCAATGCCTTTCTTGATGGGTTTGGCGTTAGTCTATTTGTGCAACTCTAATTCAAAAAATAATTCATCTAGTTTTAATTTAGATAAAATTTTCAAAATTTTGTAGGCATCCACAATGGATGCCCATAGTGTATTTTGAAGAAATTCATTCAGAGCATACCTTATTAGATCTCGATTCTCCATCTGGTGAATGATCGTGTGGAGCCTGTTGAGGATGTCATTGATCCTCATGTGTAACTGACTTGCAGTCTCTCCTTCTTGCATTTTGATGTTAAATAATCTATTTAAGAACAAGTCCCTTTTTATTACTTTTGCATCGTTAGTTCCCTCATGTAGTTCTATGAACTTGTCCTATAGCTCCTTTGTATTTTCGTGTAAGCTGACGCAGTTCAGTTCCTCCTTTGTTAATCCACATTGGATTGTGTTGAGGGCCTTAAGTTGATCTAGGTCTTCTTCTTCATCTCCAAATTCTAATTTTTCGGGTCCATTAGAATTCCGGTGTTGTGGTCGACTAGCGCCTTATATCCTTTAGTGACGCTGAACCACTGGTCAATGTCAATCTTCAATTATACTTCCATCTGCTTCTTCTAATATGGGAAGTCGTCCCCATTGAATAGTTGCAGACGAATAGTGTTGTACCCTTCATTTTGGGTCATTAATTCCTGAAAGAGAAACTTAGAAATATTGCTAAGACTTAGTCTTGGGGTAAGTAGTGTGGGATGGAAAAGAGAATTGATTGGTGTTGCACCAATTCAGGATATTGCAGAAAAAGGTTAGAAGACTTATTTATCTAAAGAGGTAATTGCGCCAATTTGGTTTTAAAAAAACTCAAAACTGAAAAAAAGAACGATTGAAAGCAGGTAATCACCCTTGCTTGATTGGTGGTTACACCAATTCAAAGTCAATTTAGCTCTGATACCACTTATTGGATCATTGGGGGCGGTGAATCATGAGTTTTTTTAAACAAGAGTAATTTTTAAAAAATTTGAAATAAAATCGCAATGGAAAGAAAAACTAAAAAGAACACAAAAAATGTAATAGTTTTTTACTTGGTTCAGAGCCTTCGACGACTCCTACTCTAAGACCCAGGTTCATAGACCTATCAATGGGTAATCCACTAAATGCCTCTTCTAAACCACCAGAAGTGATAATTGAATACAGAAAGATAGAGATAGTGTAATAACCTACACTTCCCTTTTTAAAGCGGTAATACAAAGACTTGCAACACTATTAAAAGTTTACCAACAATTGGAGCGTGCTCGTGTGTTGTTGTCTGTTTGCTAGAGATGATCAGATGACTCAAAAAGTAGCTCGGTAGTAGATAGACTTCTATGAAGTAGCAACAAGAAGTTGGAGCAGTCAGAACTTCAAATGGATGCGTAGAAGATTGTAGAAGTGATGTCTTAGAAACCTTGCTCGAAATGCTCTTTTATTAACCATGGAAGGCACCTCCAACATACGAAAACTAATCCCAAATAGCTCGCTCATTATTTGTGACAAAGTCTAATTTTATCCATTGGAATGTGCCTTCCATAGCACAGAAGGAACTTTCTATGAACAGTACTAAGATGCCTTCCAATGCTTGAAAGCGCCTCGGGTACTGTTCACCCGAGGTTTTTTTTTTGCTCCTTTTCTCTACAAGTTAGGTTAGTCCAACACGACAATATCTAACCTGTAAAACAAATTTTAGGACAATTATAATAAGGAGTATTAATTAGTTCCTATTCTTCCAGGATCAGGAACTAGTCAAGGTCTCAATTTAGGGATCCAAAATAGACCTAAACTAGACCAACGCCTACTATCCCTCAACTAAGATCCTCACTTAATCACTCTCCTCCAGTGATTTACCTTTACTTATCAATTTACAATCTATCGACTAGCCTCTCGACCCACCAGGTCTTCATGCCAGTTGTCAGGTCCGCAGAACCAACTAAATTTCAGCCAGTTGTCAGGTCCGCATAACCAACTAAATTTCAGCCAGTTGTCAGGCCCCGCGGACTCAGCTGGACTTCCTGTCAGATATTAGGTCGACCCTTTGACTATCTGGGCTTCGTACTAACTATTGGGTGCTCATACCTACTTGGGTTTCATCCTGGTGTGAGGTCCTCTAGACACTCAATCTCTGCACGCTCAGTAAATTCATTAGATCACAATAACACTCTAACTTTAATTCTCATATCATTCATCAAAATTCGAGTTAAATCATTAGTGTAAATTGCACCAACACTAACTACTTCAACTCTCCAACAATCAATGCTTCATCACATTCATTCTTTGTTAATATATTTATTATACTTGCATACTATTGTAACTACACATTTTACTTATACAATTCAGGCATATATTGAATTAACCCATTGATACGATATAGTGGATCATGGGTTCTTGGAGTAGGAGTCAGCTGGGTTCCGAACTAAGTAAAAATAAAAAAAGTGTCATTTTTATTTTAAACTTCTTATTTCAATTTTCACTACATACTTGATATGTTTTTTTCTTTTAAGGAAAAAAGTTTAATCTCACGAGATTCACCCCCCCCCCCCCCTCATCTTTCATGATCCAACAGGTTGCAAGCGTGAGAACTAAGGTTAAGAGAGAGAGGAAGAGAGAGTTGAGAGAGCAAAAGAGAGGAATTAAAGATAGAAGTTGATTTTGGGGGAAGATTCTAGGAGTTCAGTGTCATTATGATGTTAGTTAATGTTCCTATGTATTGTTCATCTCCTTACCTCCATGTCTACATTCTTGTAGGGTTTCTAACTATAAATCTCCAGACCTTGTGTAACTCATCCCACCATCACTTGCCCTCTTAGCTGCCGTGATTTACCTCCCTCGTGATGGCTTGGGGTCGGGTACGGCGGGGGCACTGGGGGCGAGCGATTTTTCCTTTATTTCCATTTGTAGGGTTTCTAACTAAAATTTGGCACAACCCCGTAAAGATTACACCAAAGAGTTTGCCCAAGTTCTAATGCTATTAAGTAAAGAAATAACCCTAGAAAGTCTAGTTAAAGGGATACCCAAGGGCTCCTCGGTCATACAATTGCTAGAATTATCTAATTTACTTCCTAACAGTAAATTAATGCAATTAAGTAGAAGAGGTAACCTATAAAGTCTGGTTAAAGGAATGTCCTCTGTCACAGGGCCCCCGATCATACAATCGCTAGATTACACAAGGCACTTGTAAACATTAATTTGAAAAAAATCCACTAACCTCTAATTAGATATTCCTTTATAGAGAATCAATCTCCTTACAAGAGGATCGTTCTGTTGAGGATTGTATGGTCGGCTAGGAGGTGGTTGAATAGCTCGTTACTCTGAAACGTTTGCTTCTCTACAAGTTGTTAGTTACATAGTAGAATAAAACTAAAACAATGAAAACAATCAAACTCTAACACATTTCCTTTTATATGGTTCAGAGATTGCTTGCTCCTACTCCACTGCGTATCCTTGAGGTGGACGAACCCTCAATCCATTAGTGAATTAGTCTCTGGTAATCTCTGGCTAAAGCTTACTCATTCTCGATGGAGTACAACCTCTCACAAAGTTCTCTTCATCTTTACAAGATAAAACTTAGGTTTAGGAGGAAGAGAAAGGATTGGAAGCTTGAGGGATGACTTAAGAGTTTTTTAACAAAGATCAGTAACCTCTTTCATCCCTCAAAGATCTTTTAAATAGAGTAGAATGAGTTGATTACAAGACAACTCATTTCCTACACTAGTCGACTAGTCCATACACCAGTTGACTGGTATAGCCATTGGACACAGCCGGTACTTTACAGAATCTGAGATTCTGCCAACGACTTTCTACCAGTCGACTAGTGACACTATCAGTCAACTGGTCTTCACAATCGTCAAGCAACAAAACCATTCTATGCTGTCATGAATTTGGACCAACTGACTGGCCTCAGTATCAGTCGACTAATCCATTACATTCACTCACGCTCATCCTCTCCGGAGTCACCCTTGAAGCCCTCTCCCTCGTTTCATCCCTTAGATGTACTTAAGCTAGTGGCGCCTCTCTGTACCATCCTTCACATTCTTTGAAGTCCGTTTTCCTTGGCCAACTCTTTTGCTCCTTATCCGACAGTCCCTCGGATGCACCATCCTTCACCAATCTCAAGGACCTGAGCCATGGGATGTACTTACCAAACTTGACCGCACCAAGTTTCTCATGTGTTATTTACCAAGTCCTGCACGATTCAAACACACATATCAAATCCATATAAAAATCTAACTTAAACTCTTTGAGACACACATCAAAACCATGATCATACCAGATTAAACCTAGGTCGATTGGTCCCACACATTCTGCAGAGTTTGCTTAAAGGGATACCCCCTATCATAGTGCCTCATGGTCATACAATCTAGTAATTCTCCTCTACAAGATGACCAATCCATCACAATCCATATGATACACTACACACATATTTCGTCAAACATGTATAAGGCACAATACACAAGAACAAGTCATAAACATATCATTGAACAAGAAAATAAAAAAAATATGTAGTTTGTACACCAATGTAACATCACATCAAAACTACTACCTATATCCTAAGAATCAAAAGTCTACTCCATGGAAAAGAAATAACAAAAGACATGAACAATAACATTGTTGCGACCCAAATACAAGAAATGAAGAGAAGAAATTCTTAGTCATGTGCTCTCGATGTCTTTAGAGTGTCTCCTTGCTCCGGAGGTGGATGGATCATTGACGGCTCGAAGAAGGAGGAGGCTCTAGGATTTTCCCTAAAGGGGAAAACCCTCTCCCCAAGAGGAGGACGAAGTCCTTTGGTTCTCGATCCCCAATCCAATGGGGTGAATCCCCTTATATAGGGCTATAATTGGACGTGCGACATGGGTCGTGCCGCTGGGCACAGGCCACTTGTGTCATGGTCGTTGAACCTAGCATGGCTCATGCAGCTAGGCATGGGCCCCCGTGTCACGATCGTCAAGTCTGGCATGGCCCATGCTACTAGGCACGAGCTGCCTGTGTCCGGATAGGGGGGGTTCTCTTCTTGGTTTTTAACTCTCCATTTCTCTCCATCCTTCACCTCTGTCATCAAAATTATATAGAAGCAATATCTTGGAATAGAAAATCATAATAAGGAAGCATAAAAGTAGAATATCATGAAATTAATACGTGCAAAGTCGATCTAAAATAGTGTGAAAATATAATAAAAATCCTATATATTTCACGTTTATCATATAACGTCCTTAAAATGATTAACTTATATATATATGCTTCGATCAAGGTGTCATAAACACCTGACTGATGTCCAATAAAGACAACATATATTTTTTTCTATATTAAATAGATCATTAGAATCACATATATGTTGGTTGGTCCTTGGAAGATCATACCGGTTCCACTGTACAAAAATTTTGTACAAGTGTCGAACCTTTCCTAAACAACCAAATGTGTTCTTTAGAAATTAAATTAAGAATCGCAAACGGAACTTAACATTATTGATTCCAAATTTAACTTATCTGATCTTAATGGTTTAGACTTGGATCGCAAGCGGAACTTAACACTATTGATCCAAATCCACCTATGTTATAAATTTAATTAAATATCAATTTCCAAAATTGGCTTCTAGGTTAAACATGGCGAGGCACTAGGCCTTCTTGGATGAGAGCAACCACCATTTCCTAGACAAAGCCTTTTAAGGAAATCTAATATTTAATTTACTTATATAACTCTAGGTTTAACCAAAAAAACAATCGAATAACAAATTTGAAAAACAAAAAAAAATACAAACTTGAATCACAAATTCAAAACTCTAGAATCATATGTCTCTTGTGTTTGGTATTTCCAAAAATAACTATACAAAGAAAACTAGTATGATGCGGACAACAATTATTAGTTATACCTTTCTTTGTAAGCAAATAACCTCTTGATCTTCTACCGTATTCTTCTTCTAATCTCGGACATTGTGTGGGAAATGATCTTCCGAGATGAGAACCACCCAAGCCCTTCTTCTCCAAGCAAGTTTCGGCCACCATAAAAAACTCCAAGAGATGTGAGGTTCGGCCACCATCACCAAGCTCCAATGGATGCTAGAAACAAAGCCTCCTTTCTCTCTTTATTCTCCTAGCTAGAACCGGCCACCATGGACTCCTCTTGTGTTGATGCCACCAGCCACAAAGGAGGAAGAGAAGAGAAGGAGAAGAGGCTCTAGGGCCGGCCACCACCAAGGAAGAGAGGGAGGAAAAATAGAATAGAGTTGTTCAATCATGAAGGTGTTGGTGCAACCTTAGGTCAATGTTGACCTGGTTGACCTGACTCGAGTTGACCTGACTCGAGTTGTGTTTTGATGTTTGACGATGTTTGATGAGAAGAGAAGTTCTATTCTTGATGTTTGACAAGAATAGATGTTTGGGAGATTGTTGGTGCAATCGTAGGTCAAGGTTGACCTGGTTGACCTGATTCGGTGAAAAGTCCAAGTATGGAGACTTGGCACTGGAAAAGTCCAAGCAGGGAACTTGGCACTGGAAAAGTCCAAGCAGGGAGCTTGGCACGCGAAAAGTCCAAGTGTGGAGACTTGGCACGGGAAAAGTCCAAGCAGGGAACTTGGCACTGGAAAAGTCCAAGCAGGGAGCTTGGCACGCGAAAAGTCCAAGTGTGGAGACTTGGCACAGGAAAAGTCCAAGTATGGAGACTTGGCACTGAAAAAGTCCAAGTATGGAGACTTGGCACGGAGAAGTCCAAGCAGGGAGCTTGGCACGAGGGAAAATCCTAACTGGGATGTTAGGCAGTTGGAAAGACCTGGTGAGTGAAGCCAGGCAGTGAGAAAGTCCTAACTGGGATGTTAGGCAGTGTGGAAATCCTGGTGAGTGAAGCCAGGTGAAAGTCCTGGTGAGTGAAGCCAGGCAGTGAGAAAGTCCTAACTGGGATGTTAGGCAGTGTGGAAATCCTGGTGAGTGAAGCCAGGCAAGGGAAAATCCAGATGGATCAGGGATGATCGGACATCTGGTGTTGAGGAAAGTCCAAGTAGGTCAAAGGGATTGACCGGACACTTGGCGGGGAATTCTAGCAGGTCAAGGGAGTGACCAGATGCTAGGAATGAAGTACCAACAGGTCGAGGTTGACCGAATGTTGGTTTGGAAGGCTTAGGACTTGGTTTGGGCAAAAACCAAGTCACTAGTTATCTGATCGGTCTGGTGACCGATCAGTAACCTGCTTCTGTGGATTATCTGATCGGTCTCGTGACCGATAAAGCCTGATCGGTCTATGGACCGATCAGAGACTCTGATCGGTCGTGGCGACCGATCAAGAGACGAAGTTGGGATGGCGTGGACCGATCCAGGCTGATCGGTCCACGCATCGACGAGTACGCATGTAATCTTTCGTACTGATCGGTCTGGGGACCGATCAGCGCAGGGCCTGATCGGTCCACAGACCGATCAGGGTTCTAGCCGTTGCAACGCAACGGCTAGTTTCTTCGCTGTTTCTTCTTCGCAGGTATAAAGGAGACGAGGGCATCTTCTGTGCTATAGCTTCTTCCTCTTCTCTTCTGCTACAGAGCTGCTGTTCTGGTGCTTGAGCTTTGTTGAGCTCTTCTTCGCAAGCTTCGCGTGAGCTTCTTCCTTCGGCTGGGACTCCGACTGAGCTGCTGCTGTGGTTGGCGTCTGAGAAGCTGTTGCTTCTTCAACAGTCGACGAGAAGGCAAGGGTTGTTTACATTTGCTGTGTATTTACTTCTTGCTTCTCTTGTATTTGTACTCCTTATCTTGCTGTTGCAAGAAGTAGTTGTGGCGAGGTTTCTCCACCCATAAGGAGTCATATTTAGCCGGGTTCTCCGGGACTCATCCACCGACGGATTGGTAGGCTTCGTCCACCTTACGGACACGCCGAGGAGTAGGAGTTCATCTCCGAACCTCGTTACATCGGTTTGTTTTTCTTCTCCTTAGTTTCTTCCTTGTATTTCCGCTGCACTAACCCTACTTGTAGGAAGAACGAGATTTGGGCAGCTATTCACACCCCCCTCTCTAGCCGAGTACGAACGATCCCAACAAGTGGTATCAGAGCGAGGCCGCTCTTCGACGGATCAACACCCGGGGGAGCACGGGCTAGAGATGGATCTCTATGGAGAAGATGTCACGATTCAACCCTTCTACGAGTCTCACGACAACTTCACATATTGGAAGGTAAGGATGATGTATTTTCTTAGGACTAATATGTTAAATTGGTTTTGTGTACAAGAAGGGTTTTCCCCTCCGATGGATGAGGAAGGAAAACCTATCAAGAAGAAGGAGTGGACGAAAGAGTAAATCCGACAATCCGAAATCAATGACGAGGTAACAAAAATTATTGAATTTGCTTTACCTAATAATGTTTTGTGCAAGATAGATAGGTACAACAACGCCAAGGAATTGTGGAACAATTTGGCAAAATTCCATGAAGAGGAGCCTAGTGAGCCAAGTAGCTCACATCATGGAGGAAGCGAATTGGGAGTTGAGGGCTACTCAACATCCAAGGAAGAAGAGGAGGAGAGCTCTTGTTCAAGATCGGAGCAAGAAGAGGCATCTACCTCCGGAAGGGATGAAGAAGAAAGCTCATCTACATCCACAACCCTAGGTAACTCAAACACTGTGATTTCAAGCAAATTACACATAATGTGTTTTGAGTGTAGGAAGTTTGGGCACTACAAGAGTAAGTGTCCAAAGAGGGTTAGAAAGACTCCACCGGCACCAAAGGTCAAGGAAGTCGGAGTCCCGACATGCAAGAGCAAGAAGCACGTGGTGTGCTTCCAATGCAAGCAACGGGGACACTATAGGAGTCAATGTCCAAGGGGGAGGCAACCTCACAAGGACAAGAGGCCAAACACATGTAAAGGGGGAGCTAAGGCAAACCCTAAGGTAACATTTAAAGCTCATTCTTGCAATTCTAGTAGGATGCATGCTAGTAGTCTTATTGCCATTGTTAATAATGATAAGCATGTTAACACTAGAAATCGATACATGTGCTTAGGAGCCAAGTATGTTAGCCTAAATAAGAACAATTCTAGAAATGCTAACCCTAGAATTAACTCATCCAAGGCTAAGGAAAATCTAGATAGAAATCCCAAATCATCTAGACACATGCCTAGAAATACCTCAAAGAAAAATGATAAATCAAAACTTGAGGTATTAGAGAAAGAAAATCAAGTCTTGAGGTCAAGACTTGACTCTCTAGAAAAGGCTCTTAAGGATTTGACTCTAGGGTCTAGGGGTCAAAAACCCAAGTCCAAGGATAAGAAAGGTTTGGGTCACAAACCTAAGTCCCAAATGGTCAAGCCCACCTATCATAATGTTCCATTCGATTATGGAACAAAACCTAGGGCTAGGAAGACCAACACCAAGGTCACAAGGGGAGTCACCCCTAGAGTTGATCTTGATGAGTCCCAAATGGCCAAGGCTTTAAAGCCTAAGAGGGTCATTAGGAGGGTTGCTAGGGAAGTTATCCCTAGTGAATATTTAGTGAACCCAATGAGCTCAAATAGGTATTGGGTTCCTAGGAGCATCTTCTCTACCCCATAGATGGGATAGAGAGTGTCAACTCCGATTAGAAGTGTAGTTAACCCAACTTTGAGGAAATTGACACTCAAGGAGCATTTTCAAGGTTTTTGGGAACCTTTGAAAATGAAATGGAATATTTACTCCTTTGAAGAGTTAAATGTGCCTAAAGATAGGAAATTTCATTTTTTAATCTCAATTGGCACAATTTGGGAAAATCTAGAGAACTCTCGAGGAAAAATGAAACATGCCAAGTTTTGAGGATAAATTTGATCTTTAAGTGGCATGAATTAATCTAGAGTTCAAGAAGTGTCAAAATTAGGATTTTGGCATTTTGGGGCAATCTAGGATTAAATTTGAAGTTAGCCAAGTGGTTAAGGATACTTAGATAGGTAATCTAGGTATATTTATTTATGCTAAATCTTGCCATGATTGTTTGCCCTCACATGTCATGACATCATGTTTAGTTTCATTATCATTTGAAATGTCATGATAATGCTTAGGCTAGTTTTTATGTCATGTTTATTTAAGTTTCAAACTTTATGCCATGTCATCATCTCTTGCATTAATAATCAATTGAATTGATTTAAGGATGAAAAACACATTTTGATATTGAGATCAAATTTGTGTTTAGAAAATGCATGAGACCTTAGTCTAAGATACCTAAACCCATATCTCACATCAAAATTTCCATGGATGTGTTTGATACACTTTAGATGTGTGTGAGATATTAGGATCATGAATTAGGATCAAGGTGCATAGTTCTTGTACCTAGATGAGCCTAATTCAAGAAATGGAGGATCATAGGGAAAGCTTGTGTACAAGTCATGTACATTTAGCCCTAAGATTATGGTCCTAAATTAAAAGGTTTAAAATCATTTTGAAATTGATTTGGAAAACCTTGATGAAGCCATCTCAGTGATTGCATTCATCATTGAACATTGTGATACAAAGTTGAGTTAAACTTGAACTATTTCAAAGTTTTTGAACTTTGTATCAAGATTGAAAAATGGAAGTTATTTTCATAGAAAACTATTTTTCCATGATAGTATATGTTATGAGGAATATATCCTCAAAATTTCACAATTTTTAAAATTTTCTGGAATTTTCTAGGAGTTTCTGAATTTCTCCCGGGGAGAAAAATCAGAAATCTCTGATTTCAGAGGCTGGATCGGTCACCGGACCGATCCAGGGAAGGCCTGATCGGTCTGGTGACCGATCAGTGATGATCCAGTAAGTGAGGATCGATTTGGGAATCGATCCAAGGGATTCCTGATGGGTCTGGGGACCGATCAGTGCGTGCCGAATTTCTGATTTTCAGCAGATGTCTGAAATTTCAGTTTTTGGGAGTTGAGTTTCGGGTTTCTAAAGGTTTGAAACTCTCCAAGACATTATTGGTGCAATGATCAAGGGGGAGTTGACCTTTAGGGGGAGTCTTACCTAATTGTCAAGGGGGAGTTGATTTTTAGGGGGAGTTTTTACTCCTTAAGACTTTTTGAGGATTAGTGATATGGGATTGTCACTAAGTTGAGTGTTGAGTTTAGTATCAAGGGGGAAATTAAGGGTTTCAATGAAAGGTATGGGACTTTCATTAGGAAGAAACTCTTGACCTTGATTCCCTCTTTTTGATGTGTGTCAAAAAGGGGGAGAGATGTCCCAAGGGGGAGAGTGTAGGTTTTGGAAGAATGTTCAAGGAAGAACATTGGAAAACCTAAGTTAGGTTATCGGGTTAACCTAACTTGATTTTGGATTTTTGTCAAACATCAAAAAGGGGGAGATTGTTGGTGCAACCTTAGGTCAAGGTTGACCTGGTTGACCTGACTCGAGTTGACCTGACTCGAGTTGTGTTTTGATGTTTGACGATGTTTGACGAGAAGAGAAGTTCTATTCTTGATGTTTGACAAGAATAGATGTTTGGGAGATTGTTGGTGCAACCGTAGGTCAAGGTTGACCTGGTTGACCTGATTCGGTGAAAAGTCCAAGTATGGAGACTTGGCACTGGAAAAGTCCAAGCAGGGAACTTGGCACTGGAAAAGTCCAAGCAGAGAGCTTGGCACGCGAAAAGTCCAAGTGTGGAGACTTGGCACGGGAAAAGTCCAAGCAGGGAACTTGGCACTGGAAAAGTCCAAGCAGGGAGCTTGGCACACGAAAAGTCCAAGTGTGGAGACTTGGCACGGGAAAAGTCCAAGTATGGAGACTTGGCACTGAAAAAGTCCAAGTATGGAGACTTGGCACGGAGAAATCCAAGCAGGGAGCTTGGCACGAGGGAAAATCCTAACTGGGATGTTAGGCAGTTGGAAAGACCTGGTGAGTGAAGCCAGGCAGTGAGAAAGTCCTAACTGGGATGTTAGGCAGTGTGGAAATCCTGGTGAGTGAAGCCAGGTGAAAGTCCTGGTGAGTGAAGTCAGGCAGTGAGAAAGTCCTAACTGGGATGTTAGGCAGTGTGGAAATCCTGGTGAGTGAAGCCAGGCAAGGGAAAATCCAGATGGATCAGGGATGATCGGACATCTGGTTTTGAGGAAAGTCCAAGTAGGTCAAAGGGATTGACCGGACACTTGGCGGGGAATTCTAGTAGGTCAAGGGAGTGACCAGATGCTAGGAATGAAGTACCAACAGGTCGAGGTTGACCGAATGTTGGTTTGGAAGGCTTGGGACTTGGTATGGGTAAAAACCAAGTTACTAGTTATCTGATCGGTCTGGTGACCGATCAAGAATCACTCAGTAGCCTACTGAGTGTAGACTGATCAGAAAGTGATCAGTAGCCGCGAGAAAGACGCCTGATCGGTCTATGGACCGATCAGAGACGTCGCGGACGGGAGCCAAGAGTTGGGATCGGTCTGTGGACCGATCCAGCTGTGGCCTGATCGATCCACAGACCGATCAGAGTACGCACAGAAGTTTTCTGTGCACTGACTGATCGGTCTGGGGACCGATCAGCGCAGGGCCTGATCGGTCCACAGACCGATCAGGGTTCTAGCCGTTGCAACGCAACGGCTAGTTTCTTCGCTGTTTCTCCTTCGCAGGTATAAAGGAGACGAGGGCATCTTCTATGCTATAGCTTCTTCCTCTTCTCTTCTGCTACAGAGTTGCTGTTCTGGTGCTTGAGCTTTGCGTGAGCTTCTTCCTTCGGCTGGGACTCCGACTGAGCTGCTGCTGTGGTTGGCGTCTGAGAAGCTGTTGCTTCTTCAACAGTCGACAAGAAGGCAAGGGTTGTTTACATTTGCTGTGTATTTACTTCTTGCTTCTCTTGTATTTGTACTCCTTATCTTGCTGTTGCAAGAAGTATTTGTGGCGAGGTTTCTCCACCCATAAGGAGCTCATATTTAGCCGGTTCTCTGGGGACTCATCCACCGACGGATTGGTAGGCTTCGTCCACCTTACAGACACGCCGAGGAGTAGGAGTTCATCTCCGAACCTCGTTACATCGGTTTATTTTTCTTCTCCTTAGTTTCTTCCTTGTATTTCCGCTGCGACTAACCCTAACTGTAGGAAGAACGCGAGAATTTGGAGCGGCTATTCACACCCCCCTCTCTAGCCGAGTACAAACGATCCTAACAGAAGGCACCTCTACCCCCTCTTTTATAATCCTTGGTCTTGGCAAATAAGGAAAGTTTAATAAAATTTTCTTATTTTCTTTGCCATAAAAAAGAAAAAATTAATTGATAAAAATCAATTTTCTTTTCGCTTATTAAAGTGGCCGGCCACATCTAATTCTCCATCAAGGAAAGTTTTTATTCACAAGAACTAAAACTTCCTGAAATTTTTTATAAAAATTTCTCTAATAATTTTTCCCTTCAAGGTGGATTATAAAAAGAAATTTTATAAATTAAAATCTTTCTTTTAAACATGTGGATGATTTCTAAAAAGGAAAGTTATATTTAAAATTAAAATCTCCTTTCAATTTACAAATAAGGAAAGATATTTATTCTTTTTTAAATCTTGTGTAGAAACTTTATAAAAAGAAATATTTAATTTTTAAACTCTTTTTTTTTAAATCATGAACATGGTTACAGAAAAGGAAAGTTTTCTTAAAATTAAAATCCACCTTTCAATCTATAAATAAGGTAAGATTTCAAATCTTTTCTTAATCTTTTGTATAAAGCTATAAAAGGAAAGATTTAAATTTTAAACTCTCTTTTAAAACCATTTAATCCACATAAGAAAAAATTTAAATAAAATCCCTTTTATATTATATGTGGCCGGCCACACCTAGCTTGGACTCCAAGCTAGGGTCGGCCACTAATCTTGGCTCAATCCTTGGGTCTTGGCCGGCCCTATCTTGGGTTCCAAGCTAGCTTGGCCAGTCACCAAAGAGTGGGTAAGAAGGTGGGTATAATTCTCTATATACAAGAGGCTACGATAGGGACCGAGAGGAGGAATTAGTTTTTGTCTCCCGATGAAATTAAGCTTCCCGTGTTCACCCCGAACACACAACTTAATTTCATCAATATTAATTCATACCACTAAAGAATTATTATTGAACTACCGCACCAATCCCAAATTACATTTTGGGCTACTTCTTATTATGAGTGTGTTAGTCTCCATGTGTTTAAGATGTCGAATGTCCACTAATTAAATGAGTCACCGACAACTTTCTTTAATTAATATCTTAGTCCAAGAGTAGTACCACTCAACCTTATCGTCATATCGGACTAAGTCCACCTGCAGGCTTTAACATGACAATCCTTATGAGCTCCTCTTGGGGACATTATCAACCTAGATTACTAGGACACAGTTTCCTTCTATAATCAACAACACACACTATAAGTAATATCATTTCCCAACTTATCGGGTCTTTTGATTTATCAAGCTAAATCTCACCCTTTGATAAGTTAAAGAAATGAATATTAAATATATGTGCTTGTTATTATATTAGGATTAAGAGCTCACACTTCCATAATAACTAAGGACTTGTTCTTTTATTAAGTCAGTATAAAAAGAACTTTCCTTAAATGGTCCTGCTTAATACACTTAGAGTATACTAGTGTAATTTATTAGTCAAGATAAACTAATACTTAATTACACTACGACTATTCCAATGGTTTGTTCCTTTCCATCTTAGTCGTGAGCTACTGTTTATAATTTATAAAGAACCGATAAAATGATCTCTGTGTGTGACACCACACACCGTGTTATCTACAATATAAATTAATTGAATGACTACACTCAGTATATATAAATGTAGATACTTGACCAATGTGATTCTTATTTCTAAATAAATGTTTATACAAAATCTAGGCTTTTGATATATACTCTAACAATCTCCCACTTATACTAAAAGACTATGCTGCCATAAATGTTGTCATACATCTGATTCCCAACCCTTCAACATGCCCATCAAAAGCTCTTGCCTTAAGGACCTTAGTGAAAGGATCTACAGGTTATCACCTGATGCAATCTAGGCGGCAACAACTTCTCCTCGTTATACGATGTCTCGTATTGGGTGGTACTTGCTCTCTATTGTGTTTACTTGCCTTATGGACTCGTGGTTCCTTCGAGTTTGCTACTGCACCACTTATTATCACAATTCATTGTAATAATTTCGGGCAAATCAGGAATCACATCTAAGTCCATCATGAAGTTTTTGAGCCATACAGCTACTACTATGGCTGCCTCAGAGGCTGCTTCATACTTTCTATGGTGGAGTCTGAAAAATATCTATGCTTAACACTCCTCCATTGTTATGACTTTACCTCTTAAAGTAAACACAAAACCCTGAGGTTGACTTACTATTGTCCCTATCTGATTAGAAGTCAAAATCCTTGTAACCCAAAGGGATTAAATTATCTGCCTTATAAACTAGCATATAATCTCTAGTCTCTTTAAGGTACTTTAATACATGCTTTACGACAGTCTAGTATCCTAGTCCTGGGTTACTTCGATATCTGCTAACTATGCACTGGGCAAAATAGATATCCGATCTCGTGCATAGCATACATTAGGCTTTCCAACAGCTGAAGCATAAAGAATGTCCTTTATCTGCTTTGATGTCTTTGGAGACATCTCTTTAGATAAAGTTACTCCATGCCTGAAAGGTAGAAAAACCTTTCATGAAGTCTTGTATGCTAAAACGAGCTAGGATAGTATGAAGTTCGGGATAAGCACAACATTCTTTTCTTATGATCTCTTTGATCCCGAGAATATGTGCACATTCTCCCAAGTCCTTCATATCGAATTGCTTGGACAACCATACCCTTACTTCCGATAACATTTTGGTATTGTTTCAAACTACCAAAAATGTCATCTACGTATAGTACAAGAAATACCACCACGCTTCCATTACACTTCTTGTATACACAAGACTCATCTGGACACTAAATAAATCCATAGGTCTGGATTACTTCATTAAACCAGATGAACCAAGACCTTGAAGCTTTTCTTCAGTCCATAGACTGATTGAGCTTTCACACAAGATGCTCTTTGCCCTTTACGATGAACCCTTCTGGTTGCTTTATATGGATATTTTCTTCAAGACTTCCATTAAGGAAAGCTGTCTTGACATCCACTTACAAAATCTCATAGTCCATATAGATAAAAGAATCCGGATAAACTTAAGCATGGCTACCGGCGAAAAAGCTTCCTTTTTCAACAAGCCTTGCTTTGAAAGTTTCTACCTTCCTGTCTATCCCTCTTTTTCTATTGTAGACCTATTTACACCCAATGGCTTTTACACCATTTGGTGGTTCTACAAGTTCCCAGACTTTATTAGAATACATATATTCTAATTCTGTATTCATTACTTTTTACAAAGATGTTGCATCTTTATATTGGAGCGCTTCGTCATAAATTCGGGAATTAGGTTCATGTTCACCAGGAATTAAGTCAAAAAACTCTCCCAAAACATGAATATTTTAGGTTGCCTAGCAACCCTCCCACTACGACAAGGCACTCTCTGTAATTGTGTATCATCTATGATACGTGTTGCAGTTTCTTGTGATATTTCATCTTGTACAGTTGGTACTAGATTAGACGTGTCCTTTATTATTTCCTTAAGAACAAATGGGTTTATGGTTTATTACATAGTCCTTTTCTAAAAATCGGGCATTGGTGCTAACAATGACCTTCTGATTTTTAGGACTATAAACCTCCTTTCGTTTCTCCAGGATAACCCACAAACAAGTGAACTCCTGTTTCAACTTATCAGTGTCTCCCTTCAACACGTGTGCTGGACTACCCCAAATCCGAATATGCTTCAGATTAGGCTTATGCCTATTCTGTAATTCTATGGGAGTAAAGAGTTCTGATTTGGAAGTTACTATGTTCACTTCCATTTCTAGAGTATATCCTCAAAATGAATTTGATAATTTTCTGAATAACTCATCATCGATCTAATCATTTCCATAAGAGTCCTATACCTTCTTTCTACTACACCATTTTGTTGGGGTGTACAAGGTGCAGTTAATTGGGATTGAATCCCGACTTCTGATGAGTGACTCCTAAACTCTCCTTAGAGGCACTCGCAACTACGATCTCACCGTAGTGTCTTGATACTTTTACCTTAACGTTTATCCACATCAGCCTAGTACTCTTTGAACTTATCAAAGCTCTTAGACTTGCGGCGCATCAAGTAAATGTACTCGTATCTTGAATAGTTGTCTATAAAATAGACAAAATATTTGAAACCACCTCTCGCCTGGATAGTTATAGATCCACACAAATCAGAATGAACCAATTCCAACACATCTTTGGTTCTATACCCCTTAGACTTAAAAAGCTTCTTGGTTATTTTTCCTTCCGAGTAAGACTCGCAGGTTGGAAAGATTTCCACTACCAATGAACCCAAAATTTCATCGGTTATTATCCTTTGAATCCTACTCACGTTAATATAACCTAGCCTTAGATGCCAAAGATATGATTGGTTCATTTTCGAAGGTTACTTTTATAACATCCCAAATTTCACTATTTGGAGTCCTAAAATGCCTTATTAAAATATAGAAATATTTTAGAAAAATTCTAGAGATTTTTAGAAATTTTTAGAATATTTTTATGCAATTTTTGGAGGTAGTTTGGTATTTTTACCAAAAGAAAGAAGTTTTGACAAAAAAATGTCCAAGCCGAGGCTCGAACCGGCAACCCCTGACCCAAGCAAAACCCGGCTAACCAACTGGGCTAGCAGTTGTTACTTGATCAAGTAAAGGAAGAATTTTATTTAAGTAATAGAAGTTAATAGCAAGAAATAATAGAAAGAAAATAGGTTGCAGTCGGGATTCGAACCCACGAGCCGTGCCTTAAGCAGAACGCAGCCCACCAACAGGCCAGCCGAACTTTTCTTAACTAAACGTACATCGAAATATATTTAAGTAGTACTAGTTAACAGAAACCTTAGAGTATTAAAAGGAAGAACTTAGGGATTAATACGAAACCTAAATTCTTTCGTCACCCTTTCTCCTCTTCTCTCGCGCGGCGTTCCTGTGCCCGGGCGGAAATGAAGCCGAGCCTAGGGCTTTATCTCCGGCAGCCGACGAGGACCTTTCCAGTGAGATCTTCACGTTCTCAAGACCCCTTCAGCGAGGAGAAGGTGTAGACGCAAGAGATCGCCGAGATTTGGAGCTCACCCGAACCCTAGAAGCTTCTTCTCCGATGTGAGTCCAAGAACGCGAAGGTAAGTTGCTTACTCACCTGCAGTAAGAGTAGTTCCGGGATTTCTCTTGGTTTTCTGCCATATGTTGAGGTTTCGGATTCTTGATTCCTTTTAGATTTCGAAGCATGGTTTTAAGGGGTTTTGTTTTGATGCTTACTGCCATGAACCCTAAAGAAAGAAGGAGAGTTTGTATAGGTTAGGCATGCAATTTAGGTTCTTCTGCCTTATGATTGCATTTCAGATTTAGACGTTTCCTTTGCTTCTGATCTGTTGTATTCGACCTTCCGGATCTGAATTATTTTCTGTGTGATCGTGATGAGCATGCTCGGATTAATGGGTAGTTTAAGGTCTTCGAATTTCGTTGCTCTATTAGAACATCAGCTGTGAACAAGTTATCATAGGCTTTTCTTTGTTTTGTTGATGCCGTGGCACATAGCAGGGGGAACAATTACTACAGTGCAGTTTTTTTTTGTTATCATTTGTTTAACATGTTGTTAGATCCTTTTTGCCATTAGTTCTCTAACTGTAACTTTGGTTTTTTTAAGTTCTGTAGGTTAGCAATTCAGTTGAACTACCCTTATGTTTTCCTTATTACCCTACTACTTGTTCAGATTTAGATTTAAGTTTTCATTCTGTGGATTTAGTTTCCGGTTTGAGCTTACGGTTTAGTAAATCGGTTTAGATCATGTTGTAACATGTTTAAAGATCTATACTGCTCTATAAAAGTATAAGTTCTTACAAGGGTATCAAGCTTTAACAGATTTCTTTGTGTTGAATAGTTATGTTATAGCATTTTGTTTCTCTGGTTGCTTGTGACTTTAAATAGGTTTAGTTTTGTGTTGAATAACTAAGCATGAGCAACCCCTTTAGAGCTACAAGTGTAGATTTTTAGTTAATATTCTAACACAGATTTTTATCGAGCTTACAAGCGTAGATTTTATTAAGTTTGACATGCAGATTTTGTTAAAGCTTATAGTATGCAGCATTTTGATTAGCCTAGTACGCAGATTATTTTGTTAAGATAGCATGTAGATTTATTTCTGTTTAAACTACAGTTTCAGAACTTCTCAAGTACAGCAGTTTCAGTTGTTATAGCATCCAAGCTTAGTTTGTTTAAGTATTCTCTTTCAGTTTGTTTAAGCATTCACTCTTAGTATGTTTAAGTGTGGATTTTCAGTTTAATTTAAGCATTTCAGTGTTAGAGTTTGTTTAAATATTTCAATTTTGTAAGAAGCATTCTTTTATAAGAAAAGTATAAGAAAGATAAAGAAAAGTATAAGAAAGATAAAGAAAAGAAAAAAAAGGCCAAGGCCTTAAGTAAATCCCAAAGTCAAGACTTTAGGGATTTTGGCACATGAGGTGTTTATTAAAATGCCAAGGCATTATATATTAGAAGTATTAAAAGATAACAAGTATTTTACTTTTACCAGTGGCACTGTACTGGACTTTCAGTAGTCCTTGGGCTGGGCTCCCATAGTCGGTCCCTAGGTTTGGCTCCCATAGTCGGTCCCTATGTTTAGATAACCTAGTATGCAGGACTCTCAGTAGTCCTTGGGCTGGGCTCCCATAGTCGGTCCCTAGGTTTAGATAACCTAGTAAACCCTACTAGATTCGGGACCAGCTATCTCGGGTCTAATTAGGGATGCGCGCATAGCAAGTACAGTTGCCGGGCCCAAGAGAAGTTGATTATTATTTTGAAGTATTATAAGTATAAGTTTTTGAACAAGTAAAGCAAGTTTTACATAACTATAAAGTGTTAAAGGATAAGTTTAGAACAGATGAATTAAGTTTCACTTTGTTTTAAAATCAGCAAGTTGAGCTTTCTTTTATGCTAGCATGTTATTTAGATTAGTCTACTGTTCTTTGCTATTAGAAGAGCATGAGTAGCTTTACATGTTTAGCACTTCAGTATGTTGGTTTATTTACTAGTAGATGAGCATGAGTAGTTTTCCTTTTGAGCATTCAGTTTTAGTTTTCAGTATATTCACATGCATATCGAGTTTTTGTGAGTTAGATAGCGCTTACTAAGCAAATTTTACTTATAGACTACACTTCCTCTTACTGCAGATACAGGAAAGGAAAAGATATAGAAAGGAAGGCGACAAGGAGGTGTTCGAAGGATGTGTGATGCCAGGACTATGGAAGCCTTGGGACTAGGAAAGAAGTTTTAATTTTAGTTTCCGCATTTTAGTAATTAATAAACATTTGAGTTGTATTTTAAGTTCATGTCATTTGAGATTATTCTGTTTAGATTGCATGTAGGATGAGTTTAGTTTAGTAAGTAGATATTTGTGTGTTTGATACTTATTTAACTGCGTGGTTGATTGATATGTGTTCCAGCCGCTTGTGGCTGAGTATATATTGCATGTATTGTTGAATATGGTCACCGGTACAGGGGAGACTTTGCCGAAATTTTTCGGTAGGGTTTCCATGTGATTTTTAATCATACCGGTTAAGTAGAGTTAGTAGTTAAGTAACGGTCATCCTTAGAGTGTAGTAGTAGTAAGAAGGGTGGTCGTTACAGCTTTCTCTTATTAGAGTTAGAAGATATGTTATTAATTTCCATTTGTTGCATCGTGGGAGTTATTGGATTTTTTTTTTAAATTACCAACCAACGTACCAGAACAGATAACTTCCCTCTTTTTCTTGATAACAACTTTGTTATTAAAAAAGACAGAATATCAAGTTCTTTGAATAGTTTAGAAATTGAAATCTAGTTCTTTCTAAACTTGGTATGTAAAGACAATTTCTTAAAATCCATGTTTTATTCCTATCGGAGGATAAACATCTCCCATTGCAACAGCTACTACTTTCGCGGCAGTGCCCATGGTGATTTTCTCTTCATATAGTTGTCGGATTTCTTGGAACCCCTGCAATGAATTGCAGACATTATCAGTGGCTCCCGTATCTACACACCTGGTACTGGTAGATAACACCACTAAACATGTTTCAACAACTGATGAATAAAATTCGCCTACATTGTTTTTAGTTCTGAGAGGACAGTCCATCTTAATGTCCAAGTCTTATTTCCAATCATTATAATTGGGGCAACTAAGTCTATTCTATAGTATAACAACTAGGGGATTGACTAACATTTGAAATCCTAAGAATCACAAAAATATTTGGTCAAGACCAACACCTTAAAATCCCCGTGAATTTTGTATGCCACGATAGTGTGGACGTATACAAAATCAAAGAGGAGATTTTATCCATTAATTTTATTATCTTGTCAACCTATCTTATGACAAATAAAATTAATAGTTGGTTTTTCTTTGATCAAATATTTGGTCAAAACTTTGAATTTAAAATAATATTGATTCCTCAAAACAATATCATTTAAATTCACCAACACCTCAAATACTCTGAATTTTGCATGTCACGATAATGTAGACGTATACATAATTGAGCATTTGTAGGAGGAGGGTTATACCCATTAATAACCTTGTCAACCTATCTTTATTACAAATAAAATTAATAGTTGGTCTTTCTTTGGTCACACAAATAATAGTAGTGACTCTGATGGGGAGGATACTATTAAGTGTGTCTAAGTGTATACCATTACTTGATACTTAGTCCATTAAGTAAGATTGTGCCCCTTCCAATGGGGACGATCACACACTCCTAAATAATTTTCTATAACCATCCATAAATGGAAGTTTGATCTAGTGATCCACAAACAAACTCATCTGATATGAAGGAAGGCACTCAGAGCCAACGCGCAAGGTTGTTGCATCACTTACAAACCAGTAATGGAGACGATGGGATTCATATACTAATCCCTCTCCCACTTAGTTATATATGGTGAGGAATTTTAACCTATGCTAGCATACATCACATGCACACACACATCACAGTAAATAAAAGTAATAAATATGGAAATTAATTTTCTAACTATTATGGCTTCTTCCATCACTGTCCTTCGCGTGCTGCCAGCCCTCAAGTTCATGCCGTCGGGTCCATCGAGCTTCCTTTTTCCGCTGCGTCTCTGGTCCTCCGATAGCACCACGCCTCGCAAGAATACGATCTACGACAAAAATAGAATTTTTACATATATCGATCATATATTCCATAAAGGAATGTACATGTAATCTAGATCGAAACAAAAATGTAAAATTCTAATAACCAATACAGCTCCTGCTGTATTTAATTTTACAATCATGCACACACAATAAAATACCCTTGACATGTCCAAGGGTCCAATCACACACAATATCTATATGGCATAATAGTTGGAGCCTGCAACCATAAAGTTAACACATCCTACTATTATCCTGCCTAAATTATGTATGACATGTGCATAATCTATTTGAAAACCAAACACACAGAGGCAAACCTTAGTTCTGATACCAATTGTTGGTTGATCCTAGGAAGATCGTACCGGTTCAACTGTACAAAAATTTTGTACAAGTGTCGAACCTTTCCTAAACAACCTATTGTATTCTTTAGAAATTAAATTAAGAATCGTAAACGGAACTTAACATTATTGATTCCAAATTTGACTTATCTGTTCTTAATGGTTTAGACTTGGATCACAAGCGGAACTTAACACTATTTATCCAAATCCACCTATGTTATAAATTCAATTAAATATCAATTTCTAAAATTGGCTTCCAGGTTAAACATGGCGAGGCACTAGGCCTTCTTGGATATGGGAGCAACCACCACTTCCTAGACAAATCCTTTTAAGAAAAGCTAAAATTTAATTTCCTTATATAACTCTAGGTTTAACCAAAAAGAATAATCGAATCACAAATTCGAAAAATAAAAAAAACACAAACTCGAATCACAAATTCGAAACTCTAGAATCATATGCCTCTTGTGTTTGGTATTTCCAAAAATAACTATACAAAGAAAACTAGTATGATGCGGAAAACAATTACTAGTTATACATTTCTTTGTAAGCAAATAACCTCTTGATCTTCTACCGTATTCCTCTTCTAATCTCTGACGTTGTGTGGGCAATGATCTTCCGAGATGAGAACCACCCAAGCCCTTCTTCTCCAAGCAAGTTTCGGCCACCATAAAAAACTCTAAGAGATGTGAGGTTCGGCCACCACCACCAAGCTCCAAGGGATGCTAGAAACAAAGCCTCCTTTCTCTCCTTCTTCTCCTAGCTAGAACCGGCCACCATGAACTCCTCTTGTGTTGATGCCGCCGGCCATAAAGAAAGAAGAGAAAAGAAGGAGAAGAGGCTCTAGGGCCGGCCACCACCAAGGAAGAGAAGGAGGAAAAATAGAATAGAGTTGTTCAATCATGAAGGCACCTCTACCCCCTATTTTATAATCCATGGTCTTGGAAAATAAGGAAAGTTTAATAAAACTTTCTTATTTTCTTTGCCATGAAAAATAAAAAATTAATTGATAAAAATCAATTTCCTTTTCTCTTATTAAAGTGGTTGGCCACATATAATTCTCCATCAAGGAAAGTCTTTATTCACAAGAATTAAAACTTCCTAATTTGTTTCCAGAAATTTTTTATAAAAATTTCTCTAATAATTTTTCCCTTCAAGGTGGATTATAAAAAGAAATTTTATAAATTAAAATCTTTCTTTTAAACATGTAGATGATTTCTAAAAAGGAAAATTATCTTTAAAATTAAAATCTCCTTTCAATCTTCAAATAAGGAAAGATATTTATTTATTTTTAATCTTTTGTAGAAACTTTATAAAAATAAATATTTAATTTTTAAACTCTCTTTTAAATCATGAACATGGTTACAGAAAAGGAAAGTTTTCTTAAAATTAAAATCCACCTTTCAATCTACAAATAAGGAAAGTTTTCAAATCTTTTGTAGAAAGCTATAAAAGGAAAGATTTAAATTTTAAACTCTCTTTTAAAACCATGTAATCCACATAAGAAAAAATTTAAATAAAATCTCTTTTATATTATATGTGGTCGGCCACACCTGACTTGGACTCCAAGATAGGGCTGGCCACTAATCTTGGCTCAATCCTTGGGTCTTGGCCGACCCTAGCTTGGGTTCCAAGCTAACTTGGGCGGCCACCAAAGAGTGGGTAAGAAGGTGGGTATAGGTGGGTATAATTCTCTATATACAAAAGGCTACGATAGGGACCGAGAGGAGGAATTAGTTTTGGTCTCCCGATGAAATTAAGCTTCCCGTGTTCGCCCTGAACACACAACTTAATTTCATCAATAATAATTCATACCACTAAAGAATTATTATTGAACTACCGCACCAATCCCAAATTACATTTTGGGCTCCTTCTTATTATGAGTGTGTTAGTTTCCCTGTGTTTAAGATGTCGAATGTCCACTAATTAAATGAGTCACCGACAACTCTCTTTAATAAATATCTTAGTCCAAGAGTAGTACCACTCAACCTTATCGTCATGTTGGACTAAGTCCACCTGTAGGGTTTAACATGGCAATCCTTATGAGCTCCTCTTGGGGACATTATCAACCTAGATTACTAGGACACAGTTTCCTTCTATAATCAACAACACACACTATAAGTAATATCATTTCCCAACTTATCGGGTCTTTTGATTTATCAAGCTAAATCTCACCCTTTGATAAGTTAAAGAAATGAATATTAAATATATGTGCTTGTTATTATATTAGGATTAAGAGCACACACTTCCATAATAACTAAGGACTTGTTCTTTTATTAAGTCAGTATAAAAAGAACTTTCCTTAAATGATACTGCTCAATACACTTAGAGTGTACTAGTGTAATTTATTAGTCAAGATAAACTAATACTTAATTACACTACGACTATTCCAATGGTTTGTTCCTTTCTATCTTAGTCGTGAGCTACTGTTTATAATTTATAAAGAACTGATAACATGATCTCCTGTGTGTGACACCACACACCGTGTTATCTACAATATAAATTAATTGAATGACTACACTCAGTATATATAAATGTAGATACTTGACCAATGTAATTCTTATTTCTAAATAAATGTTTATACAAAAGCTAGGCTTTTAGTATATACTCTAACAGTATAAATAATATATTAGGATTAGAGAGAATTATAACTTAAAATGAAAAGACTTACCATTGATTTTGAAATGATGTTTGGCAAGTTTTCTGCAAATTTTATAACTAAAAAAATTAAGATTTATCAAAAAAGATTCTTACTTCATTGTAAGAAAAGGTTTTTTGGATTGTCCAAGTAGCTACTACACGTTATAGTAGCTAGGGCTCATATGCTATAACTGTTACACGTTGAAGCAACTAACTGCCCAAGTAAATACTACATGTTGTAGCAGCTAGAGCTTATACATTGTAGCATAAATCTTAATAAAAATATTATACAAAGTTGAAAAATAGACAGTGCAGTAGAAAGAATTACAATCAAGAATGGAGAAGGGTATTGAGTAAAGCAGCATTGGCTTTGTTTGCGGTAGCAGTTTGGGGAGCTTTCAACTATCTTGAGAACAAGTATGCGAGCTACTTGCAGCGTCTTTGCTTTGTTTGCCAATAGGAGTGGAAGACGGTGGCAAAGGAAGGAATGAAAGTGAGGAAAATTTACATTTGGAAAAAAGTCGAGCCACAGGTTTTGAATAGAGGGTGAAAGAGGAGAGAGAATAAAAGGAAATTAAGTTTATACAAGTCTCTTAACGAGCATGTACGCTCATAACAAATATGTTAGCGAGCCTCTAAATGAACATGTTTGCGATTTCATGAACCAAATACTGTTAAGCTCGAGCTCGGCTCGATAATGTTTTCAAAATCGAAATCGAGCTCAAGCTCGGCTTGTTAACATAATCATACAAACTCGAATGAATTTTTTTTCGAACCGAGACCCAGATAGCTCACAACCGGCTTGACTTTTTTACAAGCCTACCCGTAGGACGTCTAGGTATGCTCACAAGCTGGCGTCAGTGGCTTCAAAAACCTGCTTGCAAGCTTGTTGTAGCCTCTTAGTTGGCTCGTCAGTTTACAACAACCTTGTATCTTGCTTGTGTACTCGCGATAGCCTCACGACATGCTCGTGAGATCACAATGGTTGCCTGATCACAAGCTTCCACATTGCAAATTTGTTGCCTATCATGTCACTGAGTTGGTTACGAGTTCATCTGACTCACACGTATTCTATCTTTTTGTTATTGACACTGAACAAAGTAAATTTTTCACTTTCTCTATATATTTTTCACAATCTGTTCTATGTGAAGGAGGTAAATTACTTGTCAGCAAAATTTTTATCCTTCCCTAGAGATGGTGCATCACATTATTATCCATCCGCCGGAGTAAAGTGAGCGGTACATGTCAAGAATGGAAAGAAAGAAAAGTGAGCATTAATTGTCAAGAATGGAAAGAAAGAGAACCAATGAGGAGGACCTACTTGTTGCCAACTTCTGCGGCTCAAAGTGGATGGCAAGCTCATGACTAGGTGTCCAATGCGAGTGGCAAATGGGTTTAGCCTTTAAGGGAGTTTAGAAGTAGATCGTGGGCCTGGTGAGCTCGTTAGCTCAGGCGGTAATCGATTAATAATGGAGTCATTTAAATTGAAATTGAATCAATTAATTTTGTTTAACTAACCCCGAACTAATTAAATTTTTTAATAAAAATAAAATTGATAAAACATGAGTTACTTCGATCAAAAATTAAAATGATCAATTTTTTTATACTGATATTCTTGATTAACTGATTGATGATTGACCATCGAGTTGAACGATCGATGATTAAATAATCTATTCAATTTTTTAGGTTTAATAGTTGATTGATAATTATCAATTAATTACTATAGAATTGACTACTAATAACATACGAATCGATCAACTAAATAATTTATTCAATTTTTTAAATTTACCAATGATTGATGATTATCAATCAATTACTATAGAATCGACTACTAATAACATAAGAATCAGTTGCTATTTTTGATTTAATTTATAGTTTTAAAATCTAGACCTAACCTGATGTATGCCCAAGGACTGAAGATAGGAGAGATCAGTTATCACTTCCGGATGGCCCAATTACAAGACTACGGGCAAAGCGTTTCAAGGAAGCACTAAATGGGCTAATCAAAAAACATTGGGAGGACTATGTGTTGGTGCAACCTTAGGTCAAGGTTGACCTGGTTGACCTGACTCGAGTTGACCTGACTCGAGTTGTATTTTGATGTTTGACTTGGGAAGATTGTTGATGCAACCTTAGGTCAAGATTGACCTAGTTGAGTTGTATGTTGATATTTGACGAAAAGAGAGTTCTATTCTTGATGTTTGACAAGAATAGATGTTTGGGAGATTGTTGGTGCAACCGTAGGTAAAGGTTGACCTGGTTGACCTGATTCGGGAAAAAGTCCAAGTATGGAGACTTGGCAACGGAAAAGTCCAAGTATGGAGACTTGGCACTGGAAAAGTCCAAGTATGGTGACTTGGCACGGAGAAGTCCAAGCAGGGAGCTTGGCACAAGGGAAAGTCTGGTGAGTGAAGCCAGAAAGTCCTAACTGGGATGTTAGGCGGTTGGAAAGTCCCGGTGAGTGAAGCTTGATAAGAAGTCCTAACTGGGATGTTAGGCGGTTGGAAAGTCTTGGTGAGTGAAGCCAGGGCGTGCAAAGTCCTAACTGGGATGTTAGGCGGTGTGGAAATCCTGGTGAGTAAAGCCGGTAAAAACCCTAGTGAGTGAAGCTGGGTGAAAGTCCAGTGAGTGAAGCCGGGCAGGAAAATCCAGATGGATCAAGGGTGATCGGACATCGGTGTTGGAAAGTCCAAGTAGATCAAGGGAGTGATCGGATACTTGGCACGAAGAGGAAAATCCAGATGGATCGAGATGATCGGACATCGGTGTGGAAAAGTCTAAGTGGGTCAAAGGATTGACCGGACACTTGGCGAGGGAGTAGCGGTCAAGGGAGTGACCAGATGCTAGGGATGATGTACCAACAGTCAAGGTTGACCGGATGTTGGTGTGGAAGCCTTAGGTTTAGGGTGAGAAGTTTGGATCGGTCGGTGACCGATCCGATGATCTGCGTTGCCTGATCGGTCCGGTGACCGTCGAATCGATCGATGGCTCGATTGTAATCTGATCGATCGAGACCGATCAGAGGCAACGCAACCTCGCGAAGAAGCCGTGGATCGGTCTGACCGATCCAGTTCACTGATCGGTCGGCGGACCGATCGGGCATAGATCGATGGCTGAGGAACCGGCTCGATCGATCATGGACCGATCGAGGAGGTTCCGATCGGTCCTGAGCCGATCGAGAGACGCCGATCGACGAGGATCGAGCCTGATCGGTCTGTGGACCGATCAGGAGGTTTCCTGATCGGTCCATAGACCGATCAGGAATCTAGCCGTTGCGACGCAACGGCTAGTTCTCTGCTCTTCTTCTTCGCAGGTATAAAAGAGGGCTACAGGACTTCGGTGAATACTCCTCCTTCAACTTCTTCTTCTTCCTTCCTGTTGCGAAGTGCTGTTGTGCTTGAGCTTTGTTGAGCTCCTCCGTGTCGAAGCTTCGCGTGAGCTTCATTCCACGACTGGATCAGCTGCTGCTGAGTTGCTTGTTGCATCTGTCCGTGAAGTTGCTACTTCATCCGGGACCCCAGTCGACGAGAAGGCAAGCTACTGTGTTTACATTCCTGTTGTATTTTGTTCTTGCTATTCTCTTGTACTCTTAGCTTGCTGTTGCAAGTGATTGTGGCGAGGTTTCTCCACCCACAAGGAGTTTGATTTAGCCGGTTTTCCGGGGACTCATCCACCGACGGATTGATAGGCTTCGTCCACCTTACGGACACGCCGAGGAGTAGGAGTTTCATCTCCGAACCTCGTTACATCCTTGAGTAGAGGTTTGATTTCTTCTCCTGTTTTCTTTCTGCATTTAGTTTCCGCTGCGCTAACCCTAGTTTGTAGAAAGAAACGCGAGCAATTGGGGTCGGCTATTCACACCCCCTCTCTCTAGCCGTACGAAGAGATCCTAACAAGTGGTATCAGAGCAAAGGTTTTCTCTTCATCGGATTAACACCCGGGGAGCACGAGCTAGAGGATGGATCTACTCGGAGAAGATGTCACCATTCCACCATTCTACGAATGCGGTGACTTCGCGTATTGGAAGGTAAGGATGAAGTACTTTCTTATGACTAACATAATGAATTGGTTTTGTGTACAAGAAGATTTTATTCCTCCGGTGGATAAGGAAGGAAAACCACTTGAGAAGAAGGAGTGGACAAGAGAACAAATTCACAAATCCGAAATCAACGAAGAGGTAACGAGAATAATTGAATTTTCATTGCCTACTAACATCTTGTGTAAGATAGGTTACAACAATGCCAAGGAATTATGGGATAACTTGGCCAAGTACCATGAGGAGAGCTCCACTTCAAGCCATGAAGAGGAGCCTAGTGAGCCAAGTAGCTCACATCATGGAGGGAGCGAATTGGGAGTTGAGGGCTACTCAACATCCAAGGAAGAAGAGGAGGAGAGTTCCTCTTGTTCAAGATCGGAGCAAGAAGAAGATTCTACCTCCGGAAGGGATGAAGAAGAAAGCTCATCTCCATCCACAAACCTAGGTAACTCAAACACTTTAATTTCGAGCAAATTACATATATTATGCTTTGAGTGTAGGGAGTATGGACATTACAAGAGCAAATGTCCAAAGAGAGTTAGGAAGACTCCACCGGCGCCTAAGGTCAAGGAAGCCGGAGGCCCGATACGCAAAGGCAAGGAGCACGTGGTGTACTTCCAATGCAAGCGAAGGGGACACTATAGGAGCCAATGTCCAAGGGGGAGGCAACCTCACAAGGACAAGAAACCAAGCACATCAATAGGGGGGGCTAAGGCAAACCCTAAGGTAATCTCTAAGGTTCATTATTGCAATTCTAATAAAACTCATGCTAGTAGTTTTGTTGCAATTGTTAATAATGATAAGCATGTTAACTTTAGAAACCAATACATGTGCTTAGGAGCTAAACATGTTAGCCTAGGTAAGGATAACACTAGAAATATCAACCCTAGGATTAACGCTTCTAAAGTTAAGGAAAACCTAGGTAGAAATCCCAAGAAGACTAGACACATGCCTAGGAATATCTCAAGAGAAAATGACAAATTAACACTTGAGGTATTAGAGAGGGAAAATCAAGTCTTGAGGTCAAGACTTGATAATTTAGAAAAGGCTCTTAAAAACATGGAGAAGTCATCTCTAGGGTTTAAGAGTCAAAAACCCAAGTCCCAGGACAAGAAAGGTTTGGGTCACAAATCTAAGTCCCAAGTGGTCAAGCCCACTTACCACAATGTTCCATTCGATTATGGAACAAAACCTAGGGCTAGGAAGACCACCACCAAGGTCACAAGGGGAGTCACCCCTAGAGTTGATCTTGATGAGTCCCAAATGACCAAGGCTTCAAAGCCTAAGAGGGTCATTAGGAGGGTTGCTAGGGAAGTTATCCCTAGTGAATATTTAGTGAACCCAATGAGCTCAAATAGGTATTGGGTTCCTAGGAGTATCTTCTCTACCCCATAGATGGGTTAGAGAGTGTCAACTCCAATAAGAAGGGTAGTTAACCCAACTTTGAGGAAATTGACACTCAAGGAGCATTTTCAAGGTTTTGTGAACCTTTGAAAATGAAATTGAATTATCATTTACTCCTTGGAAGAGTAAAATGTGCCATTATGGAAAAGAATGATTTTAATTGGCACAATTTGGGAAAATCTAGAGAACTCTCGAGGAAAAATGAAACATGCCAAGTTTTGAGGATAAATTTGATCTTTAAATGGCATGAATTAATCTAGAGTTCAAGAAGTGTCAAAATTAGGATTTTGGCATTTTAGGGCAATCAAGGGTTAAATTTTAGGTTAGCAAAGTGGTTAAGGATACTTAGATAGGTAATCTAGGTATATTTATTTATGCTAAATCTTGCCATGATTGTTTACCCTCACATGTCATGACATCATGTTTAGTTTTATTATCATTTGAAATGTCATGATAATGCTTAGGCTAGTTTATATGTCATGCTTTATTTAAGTTTTCAAACTTTACGTCATGACATCATGACATTGGCACATGTTTTTACTTATGATATCATTATATGTCATGTCATCATCTCTTGCATTATAATCAATGAAATTGATTTAAGGACAAACATATAATTTGATATTGAGATCAAATTGGTGTTTAGAAAATGCATGAGAACTTAGCCTAAGTTGACCTTAATCGATATCTCACATCAAATTGACTTGAATGTGGTTTGATACACCTTAGATGTGTGTGAGATATTAGGATCATGAGTTAGGATCAAGGTGCATAGTCCTTGTACCTAGATGACCCTAATTCAAGAAATTAAGGATCATAGGGAAAGCTTGTGTACAAGTCATGTACATCTAGCCCTAAGATTATGGTCCTAAATTCAAATGGTTTTAAAAGCATTTTAAAATTGATTTGAAAAACCTTGATGAAGCTTTCCTAGTGATAGCATTCATCATTGAACATTGTGATACAAAGTTGAGTTAAACTTGAACTATTTCAAAGTTTTTGAACTTTGTATCAAGATTGAAAAATGGAAGTTATTTTCATAGAAAACTATTTTTCCATGATAGTATATGTTATGAGGAATGTATCCTCAAAATTTCACAATTTTTGATTTTCTGAATTTTCTAGGAGTTTCTGAATTTCGGAAAGAAATTCGAAAGCTATCAGTGGATGGGGGGACCGATCCAAAATCTGATCGGTGCGTGGACCGATCCATGGATCGGTCGCGATCCGATCGAAAAGAGCTTGGTGCGATCGGTGAAGGCTGATCGGTGGGGACCGATCCATGGTTCCGATCGGTGCAGGGACCGATCGGGCGTCTCGATTCGATTTTCAGTTGGTCTGAAATTTCAGCGGAAGTTGGGTTTGTGGATTTCTAAAGGTTTGGAACTCACAAAGACATTGTTGGTGCAATGGTCAGGGGAGTTAACCTTTAGGGGAGTTTTACCTAATTGTCAAGGGGAGTTGACTGGGGGAGTTTTACTCCTTAAGACTTTTGAGGATTAGTGATATGGGATTATCACTAAGCTGATTGTTGAGTTTAGTATCAAGGGGGAAATTAAGAGTTTCAATGAAATGTATGGGACTTTCATTAGGAAGAAACTCTTGACCTTGATACCTTCTTTTTTTTTTTCCTTTTTGATGTGTGTCAAAAAGGGGAGAGTGTTCATTGGAGAATTATTGGAGAACCCAAGTTAGGTTATCGGGTTAACCTAAGCTAGGGAAAGAATGTCAAGGAATGTTCAAGAAAAGAACATTGGAATTCTTTTTGATGTGTGTCAAAAAGGGGGAGAATTATTGGAGAACCCAAGTTAGGTTATCGGGTTAACCTAAGGGGAGAATGTCCAGAGAATGTTCAAGGAAAGAATATTGGACATTGGAAGATGGTTGGAAAACCTAAGTTAGGTTATCGGGTTAACCTAACTTGATTATGGGTTTTGTCAAACATCAAAAAGGGGGAGATTGTTGGTGCAACCTTAGGTCAAGGTTGACCTGGTTGACCTGACTCGAGTTGACCTGACTCGAGTTGTATTTTGATGTTTGACTTGGGAAGATTGTTGATGCAACCTTAGGTCAAGATTGACCTAGTTGAGTTGTATGTTGATATTTGACGAAAAGAGAGTTCTATTCTTGATGTTTGACAAGAATAGATGTTTGGGAGATTGTTGGTGCAACCGTAGGTAAAGGTTGACCTGGTTGACCTGATTCGGGAAAAAGTCCAAGTATGGAGACTTGGCAACGGAAAAGTCCAACTTGGCACTGGAAAAGTCCAAGTATGGTGACTTGGCACGGAGAAGTCCAAGCAGGGAGCTTGGCACAAGGGAAAGTCCTGGTGAGTGAAGCCAGGCAGTGAGAAAGTCCTAACTGGGATGTTAGGCAGTTGGAAAGTCCTGGTGAGTGAAGCCAGGCAATGGGAAAGTCCTAACTGGGATGTTAGGCAGTTGGAAAGTCCTGGTGAGTGAAGCCAGGCAGTGGCAAAGTCCTAACAGGGATGTTAGGCAGTGTGGAAATCCTGGTGAGTAAAGCCAGGTAAAAACCATAGTGAGTGAAGCTAGGTGAAAGTCCTAGTGAGTGAAGCCAGGCAAGGGAAAATCCAGATGGATCAAGGGTGATCGGACATCTGGTGTTGGAAAGTCCAAGTAGATCAAGGGAGTGATCGGATACTTGGCACGAAGAGGAAAATCCAGATGGATCAGAGATGATCGGACATCTGGTGTGGAAAAGTCTAAGTGGGTCAAAGGGATTGACCGGACACTTAGCGGGGAGTGCTAGCAGGTCAAGGGAGTGACCAGATGCTAGGGATGATGTACCAACAGGTCAAGGTTGACCGGATGTTGGTGTGGAAGCCTTAGGTTTAGGGCTGAGAAGTTTGGATCAGTGCGGTGACCGATCCGGTGATCTGCGTTGCCTCGATGCAGTGACCGATCGGAATCGAATCGATGGCTCATTGTAATCTGATCGATGGGAGACCGATCGAGGCTAACCTCGCGAAGAGCCGTGGATCGGTGCGGCCGATCGGTCGGCGGACGATCGGTCATCGATCTATGGACCGATCGAGGTTCTGATCGGTCCACGACCGATCAGGAGGCGCCGAGGACGAAGCTGATCGGTCGTGGACCGATCGGAGGTTTCTGATCGGTCCATAGATCGATCAGCGCTTTCTCCCGAACTCTGCTAGCTTCTTCGTGCTCTGACGGTCGTGGGGACCCTCCTTCAACTTCTTCTTCTTCCTTCCTGTTGCGAAGTGTTGTTGTGCTTGAGCTTTGTTGAGCTCCTCCGAAGCTTCACGTGAGCTTCATTCCACGACTGGATCAGCTGCTGCTGAGTTGCTTGTTACATCTGTCCGTGAAGTTGCTACTTCATCCGGGACCCCAGTCGACGAGAAGGCAAGCTACTGTGTTTACATTCCTGTTGTATTTTGTTCTTGCTATTCTCTTGTACTCTTAGCTTGCTGTTGCAAGTGATTGTGGCGAGGTTTCTCCACCCACAAGGAGTTTGATTTAGCCGGTTTTCCGGGGACTCATCCACCGACGGATTGATAGGCTTCGTCCACCTTACGGACACGCCGAGGAGTAGGAGTTTCATCTCCGAACCTCGTTACATCCTTGAGTAGAGGTTTGATTTCTTCTCCTGTTTTCTTTCTACATTTAGTTTCCGCTGTGCTAACCCTAGTTTGTAGAAAGAAACGCGAGCAATTGGGGTCGGCTATTCACACCCCCCTCTCTAGCCGTACGAAGAGATCCTAACACTATGAGTAAGGAGAAACCAAGATAATCGCAACTGCTAGTCGTAGTCTAATCCACGTAATCATGCATAACCATCCATGGCTGGCCGCGCTTAACGGAAGAACGCTAATAAGCATGCAAAGCATGGGAATTCGTTCATGCATGAAAACTTAAGTATTTTAGATTGTTTAATGAAACATGCAACTTGAGACTCTAATTGTGCATGCATTTATTTTATTTTGGGTTTCTAGATAGCTTGCATGAGGCATGGAACATTGGGACTCTAATTGTGTATGTACTTATCTTGTATTTTTCCTTGTTCACTCCCATTATATAAGGGAGGGACATCTTAGTATGAAGCAACTTAGTTTTTTTGGTGAGATTGTGTGCTCTCTTAGTTCTTGAAAGAACTTGCTGAACTTATCGAGTCTACTCTCGTGGCGTTCAACCCATCGAAACTTATCACCCCTAGGGGTGGCGTTTCTTTCCTTCGTAGGCTTGGTTCATGCCAATTCTTGGTTACGGATCAAGGCTCACACTCTTGTCGTTTAGTTCTTGGGGTTCTATCCACCTTTGTTTCGGGTTCCAACACATTTGTTGGTGGGGTTCGTATCATCTGGTATCAGAGCTTCGGTTCAAAGGCAAGTGCAAATCTATCTTTACTTGTTGTTCAGCCAAAAGCAAAAAAAAAAATCGTGGAAAAAAAAAGAAAAAAAAAGCGCAACGAAAAGACAAAAAAAAAGAAGAAGAAGAAGAAAGCGCAAAAAAACTGCTTGTGTGAATAAAAGTAAATTGTCTTCAACAATTCTTTTCTTGTTTTCCTTATTCTCAAACTTCTACTCTTTCATTTTCTCTTAAAATTCTGTTATCATAAGGTTCGGTGGTATCTTTTGAATTGCTACGTGATATTCTGATTTGTTCTAAAGTTTGATCAAGAACTGAGAGATATCATCAGTTGAAAGCTACCACCCAAACGTGAGTTGAGTGCTTGTGAGGTTTTCTTTCATTTTGTAGCCATGTCCAACAACCAGGAGGATGGAGCAAATGAGGGGGCTAGGCCACTTCCGAACCTGCAATTACAAGCATTGATGGGGGAGATGCAGCGGATGATGAGGGCAGAATTAGAATCTATCCATGAGAGGTTGGATCGGGTGGAGGATGGGACACCAAGAAGACATCAACAAGACCGTATTACTAGACCACAACGAAGACATGCCCAAGGGATGATGTCGAAGAAGATGAAGAGGTTATTGTGGAAGACTTTGATGAGCAAAACTACAATCGGGGCAGGATTGGACATCGAGGAGATAGAAACGGAACTAGAAGAAATAATTATTTAGGAGGGATTAAGATGAAGATTCCAACCTTCCAAGGGAGAAATGACCCAGAAGCTTACTTGGAATGGGAAACTAAGATGGAAAATGGTATTTGACTGTCATGAATTCTCAGAGTTTAAAAAGGTAAAGTTAGCTGCCATTGAATTCACTGATTACGCTATTGTTTGGTGGGCTCAAGTGGTGATGACTCGGAGAAGAAACAGAGAGCAACCTATATCCACTTAGGAGGAGTTGAAAGTGCTCATGAGAAGAAGGTTTGTACCCAGCCATTATTATAAAAGCTTATATCAACGGCTTCAAAGATTATCTCAAGGCTGTAAAAGTGTGGATGAATATTTCAAGGACATGGAGTTGTCCATGATCCGAGCTAATGTTAATGAAGATCGGGAAGCCACTATGGCCAAGTTTTTATATGGTTTAAATCCAGAAATTGTTGATATTGTTGAATTGCAGCATTATGTTGAGCTGTCGGATATGGTCCACCAAGCACAAAAAGTGGAAGAATAACTCAAGAGGAGAGGATTGGCTAGGAAGGGACAACCAATGACTACTCACGGCACATGACGGACAACTCCAAGAAAGGAGGAACAACCTCAAAATAAGCCAAAGTTTGAACCCTTCAAGAAGCCCAAACCCACACCATCAACTACTCAAGGTAATCGCGAGCTCATTTCCTCCAAAACTCGTGATATCAAGTGTTTTAAATGTCAAGGGCATGGTCATATAGCTAGTCAATGTGTGAACAAAAGGGTGATGGTAATAAACGCTCAAGGTGAACTTGAGTCAGAAGATGAGGATGAAATAGTTGAAGAAGTGCCACAAAAAGAGGACAGTGATGATGAACAACATGCTGTTATTGGAGACTTATTGGTGGCCCGACGAGTTCTCAATCTACAAGCTAAGGAGGAAGAAGGTAATCAAAGGGAGAATTTGTTTCATACCCGTTGCTTTATCAATAACAAGGTTTGCAGTGTTATTATTGATGGGGGGAGTTGCACCAATGTGGCAAGTACTGATTTGGTGGAGAAATTATCACTATCAACTCAGAAACACTCACGACCTTATCGACTCTAGTTGCTAAACGATTGCAGAGAAATCAAGGTAACAAAACAAAGTCTTGGTAGCAATCTCCATTGGCAAATATGAAGATGAGCTGTTGTGTGACGTGGTTCCCATGCATGCATGTCATCTATTGTTGGGAAGATCTTGGCAATTCGATCGAAAGGTAACACATGATGGTCTCACAAATAAGTATAGTTTTACTTTGAAAGGGTAATCTATTATTCTTGTACCATTGACTCCAAGACAAGTTATGGAGGACCAATTGAGACTACAAAAAACAAATGAAAAGAAGAAAGAAAAAGGAATTAAGAGAAAAAAATTGAGAAAAAAGAAGAAGAGGGCAAGAAAAATGAGAGGAAAGAAGATGAGAGGAAAGAGACAAAAGGAGTGGGCAAGAAAAAAAAAAGGAGAGAGAAAGAAAAATATTTTTTATGCAAAAAATAAGTGAGATTAAGCGAGCTTTATTTTCAAATCAGCTGCCCCTTATCCTTTTGTATAAGGAGGCACTCTTGAGCACTAACGACCTTAACAATTCTTTGCCTAGTGTTATTGTTTCTCTCTTACAGGAATTCGAGGAGGTCTTTCCTGAAGAGGTTCCGCATGGTTTACCTCCCATTAGAGGAATTGAGCATCAAATTGACTTCATACCTGGTGCCTCCATTCCAAATCGACCTGCCTATAGAAGCAATCCAGAGGAAGCAAAGGAACTTTAGAGGCAAGTTAATGAATTATTAGAAAAGGGGTATGTTCGAGAAAGCATGAGTTCTTACTGTTGGTGCAACCTTAGGTCAAGGTTGACCTGGTTGACCTGACTCGAGTTGACCTGACTCGAGTTATATTTTGATGTTTGACTTAGGAAGATTGTTGGTGCAACCTTAGGTCAAGGTTGACCTAGTTGAGTTGTATTTTGGTGTTTGACACTCGTGGAAGAGCTGTATTCTTGATATGGGACAAGAATAGATGTTTGGGAGATTATTGGTGCAACCGTAGGTCAAGGTTGACCTGGTTGACCTGATTTGGGAAAAAGTCCAAGTATGGAGACTTGGCAACGGAAAAGTCCAAGCAGGGAGCTTGGCACTGGAAAAGTCCAAGTATGGAGACTTGGCACTGGAAAAGTCCAAGCAGGGAGCTTGGCACGCGAAAAGTCCAAGTATGGAGACTTGGCACTGGAAAAGTCCAAGCAGGGAGCTTGGCACGCGAAAAGTCCAAGTATGGAGACTTGGCACTGGAAAAGTCCAAGCAGGGAGCTTGGCACGCGAGAAGTCCAAGTGTGGAGACATGGCACGGGAAAAGTCCAAGTATGGAGACTTGGCACTGGAAAAGTCCAAGTATGGAGACTTGGCACGGAGAAGTCCAAGCAGGGAGCTTGGCACGAGGGAAAGACCTAACTGGGATGTTAGGCAGTTGGAAAGTCCTGGTGAGTGAAGCCAGGCAGTGAGAAAGTCCTAACTGGGATGTTAGGCAGTTGGAAAGTCCTGGTGAGTGAAGCCAGGCAGTGAGAAAGTCCTAACTGGGATGTTAGGCAGTGTGGAAATCCTGGTGAGTGAAGCCAGGTGGAAAGTCCTGGTGAGTGAAGCCGGGCAAGGGAAAATCCAGATAGATCAAGGGTGATCGGACATCTGGTGTTGAGAAGTCCAAGTGAGTGAAGCTTGGCATATGGAGTCGGAAAGGGCTCGGTAGCTCGTTCTCCGAACTAGGTTAGAGAAGGCAATCTAAACCTAAGAGTTGGATCGGTCTGCAGACCGATCCAGTGATACTCAGTGTTTCCTGATCGGTCTGGTGACCGATCAGATTCCACTGGATAGCCTGATCGGTCACCAGACCGATCAGTAACCATCCAGTAGCCTACTGTAGGTTATCTGATCGGTCTGGAGACCGATCAGACAACGATCAGAGGCGCAAAGAAGTTCGGGAGAAGAGAAGCCTGATCGGTCTACGGACCGATCAAGAGGTTCCCTGATCGGTCTGTGGACCGATCAAGAGGTTCCCCGATCGGTCCATGGACCGATCAGAAACGGAACAGAAGCGAAGGCTAAGGGAATGGATCGGTCTGTGGACCGATCCACATGGAGCCTGATCGGTCCACAGACCGATCCAGGAACTAGCCGTTGCGACGCTCTTCTGAGCTTTGCTGAGCTCTCATTCTGTTGAAGCTCTGCGTGAGTTTCCTGCTGGTGTTCTAGCTGTTGGATCCGAAGCTGCTGCTTCATCAAGGTTCCAGTCGACAACAAGAGGCAAGCAAGTGTTTTACAATTTCTGTTGTTCTTGTTTGTTGTCTCTATTGTTGTACTCCTTTGTTTGCTGTTGCAAAAGACTGTGGCGAGGTTTCTCCACCCATAAGGAGTACTTATTAGCCGGGTTTCCGGGGATTCATCCACCGACGGATTGACAGGGCTCGTCCACCTTACGGACACGCCGAGGAGTAGGAGCCCTAATCTCCGAACCTCGTTACATCCTTGTGTTAAGGTTTGGTTTTCTTCTCTTTCGTTTCTACGTTGTATTTCCGCTGCACTAACCTAATCGTAGGAAGAAACGCGAGCGATTTGGGGTCGGCTATTCACACCCCCCCTCTAGCCGTACAAAGGATCCTAACAAGTGGTATCAGAGCGAGGCCGCTCTTCGATGGATCAACACCCGGGGGAGCACGGGCTAGAGATGGATCTCTATGGAGAAGATATCACCATTCCACCCTTCTACGAATGCGGCGACTTCGCGTATTGGAAGGTAAGGATGAAGTACTTTCTTATGACTAACATAATGAATTGGTTTTGTGTACAAGAAGGTTTTACTCCTCCGGTGGATAAGGAAGGAAAACCTCTTGAGAAGAAGGAGTGGACGAAAGAACAAATTCACAAATCCGAAATCAACGAAGAGGTAACGAGAATAATTGAATTTTCATTGCCTACTAACATCTTGTGTAAGATAGGTTACAACAATGCCAAGGAATTATGGGATAACTTGGCCAAGTACCATGAGGAGAGCTCCACTTCAAGCCATGAAGAGGAGACAAGTGAGTCATCAAGTAGCTCACATCATGGAGGAGAGGAATTAGAAGTTGAGGGTTACTCAACATCTAAGGACGAAGAGGAGGAGAGTTCTTCTTCAAGTTCGGAGCAAGAAGAAGAAGCTTCTACCTCCGAAAGGGATGAAGAAGAGAGCTCGCATCCACCCTCAACCCTAGGTAACTCAAGCAATTTAAGCTCAATTAAATTACACATTATGTGCTTTGAGTGTAGGGAACATGGACATTACAAGAGTAAGTGTCCAAAGAGGGTAAGAAAGACTCCACCGGCACCAAAGGTCAAGGAAGCCGGAGTCCCGAAACGCAAGGGCAAGGAGCACATCGTGTGCTTCCAATGCAAGCAAAGGGGACACTATAGGAGTCAATGTCCAAGGGGGAGGCAACCTCACAAGGGCAAGAGACCGGGCACATCGATAGGGGGAGCTAAGGCAAACCCTAAGGTAACCTCTAAGGTTCGTTTTTGCAATCCTAATAAAATGCATGCTAGGAATTTTATTGCACGTGTCGATAATAACAAGCATGATAACCTTAGGAATCAATACATGTGCTTAGGAGCTAAACATGTGAATCTAGATAAGGATAATTCTAGAAAGGCTAACCCTAGGATCAACTCATCTAAGGCTAAGGATAACCTAGGTAGGAATCCCAAATCAACTAGACACATGCCGAGGAATGCCTCAAAGAACAATGACAAATTAAAACTTGAGGTATTAGGGAAGGAGAATCAAGTCTTGAGGTCAAGACTTGATACTTTGGAAAAGGCTCTTAAGAACTTGGAGAAGTCATCTCTAGGGTTTAAGGGTCAAAAACCAATGTCCAAGGACAAGAAAGGTTTGGGTCACAAACCTAAGTCCCAAGTGGTCAAGCCCACTTACCACAATGTTCCATTCGATTATGGAACAAAACCTAGGGCTAGGAAGACCATTACCAAGGTTACAAGGAGTCACCCTATAGTTGACCTTGATGAGACCCAAATGACCAAGGCTTTAAAGCCTAAGAGGGTCATTAGGAGGGTTGCTAGGGAAGTTATCCCTAGTGAATATTTAGTGAACCCAATGAGCTCTAATAGGTATTGGGTTCCTATGAGCATCTTCTCTACCCCATAGATGGGTTAGAGAGTGTCAACTCCAATAAGAAGGGTAGTTAACCCAACTTTGAGGGAATTGACACTCAAGGAGCATTTTCAAGGTTTTTGGGAACCTTTGAAAATGGAATGGAATAATCTTTATCATTCACTCCTTGGAAGAGTAAAGTGTGCCAAAGTGAGAATATATTAATCTTACTTTAAATTGACACAATTTGGAAAAACCTAGAGAAATATCAAATTGGGATTTTGATATTCTCTTAGGTAATCAAGGCAATCCGGGCCTTAATTTAGAAGTGCTACTCTTGTAGAATTTTTAAATGGTATAAATCAAACAAGAAATCAAGAAATGCCAATTTGGGTCTTGACATTTTCTTGGAGCACTTTGGGCAATCTAGGATTAGAATTTAAGTTAGCTAAGTGATTAAGGATACTTAGATAGGTAATCTAGGTATTTTATTTGTGTTAACTTACCATGGTTGTTTGCCATATGCCATGTCATGACATCATATTTAATTTATGATCATTTGAAATGTCATGATAATGCTTAGGTTATTTATATGTCATGTTTATTTAAGTTTCAAACTTTATGCCATGACATCATGACATTGGCACATGTTTTCATTTATGATATTATTTCATGCCATGTCATCATCTCTTGCATTAAGAATCAATGAAATTGTTTAAGGATAAAAACACATTTTGATATTGAGATCAAAGTGTAGTTTAGAAAATGCATGAGAACTTAGCCTAAGATGACCTTAACCCATATCTCACATCAAATTGACTTGAATGTGTTTTGATACACCTTAGATGTGTGTGAGATATTAGGATCATGAGTTAGGATCAAGGTGCATTGTTCTTGTACCTAGATGGCCCTAATTCAAGAAATTAAGGATCATAGGGAAAGCTTGTGTACAAGTCATGTACATTTAGCCCTAAGATTATGGTCCTAAATTCAAATGGTTTTAAAAACATTTTAAAATTGATTTGAAAAACCTTGATGAAGCTTTCCTAGTGATAGCATTCATCATTGAACATTGTGATACAAAGTTGAGTTAAACTTGAACTATTTCAAAGTTTTTGAACTTTGTATCAAGATTGAAAAATGGAAACTATTTTCATAGAAAATTATTTTTCCGTGATAGTATATGTTATGAGGAATGTATCCTCAAAATTTCACAATTTTTCAAATTTTCTGGAATTTTCTAGGAGTTTCTGAATTTCGGGAAAGAAATTTCAGAAATCTGCCTATCAGAGTCTGGATCGGTCTGGGGACCGATCCAGGTAAGTCCTGATCGGTCTGGGGACCGATCCATGGGGTTTCTGATCGGTCTGGGGACCGATCAGAGCATGCCAGTTTCTGATTTTCAGCTGTTGGTCTGAAATTTCAGCTGGAAGTTGGGTTTTGTGGATTTCTAAAAGTTTGAAACTCTCCAAGACATTGTTGGTGCAATGGTCAAGGGGGAGTTGACCTTTAGGGGGAGTTTTTACCTAATTGTCAAGGGGGAGTTGACTTTTAGGGGGAGTTTTTACTCCTTAAGACTTTTGAGGATTAGTGATATGGGATTATCACTAAGTTGATTGTTGAGTTTAGTATCAAGGGGGAAATTAAGAGTTTCAATGAAAGGTATGGGACTTTCATTAGGAAGAAACTCTTGACCTTGATACCCTCTTTTTCCTTTTTGATGTGTGTCAAAAAGGGGAGAGTGTTCATTGGAGAATTATTGGAAAACCCAAGTTAGGTTATCGGGTTAACCTAAGCTAGGGGAAGAATGTCAAGGAATGTTCGAGGAAGAACATTGGAATTCTTTTTGATGTGTGTCAAAAAGGGGGAGAATTATTGGAGAACCCAAGTTAGGTTATCGGGTTAACCTAAGGGGAGAATGTCTAGAGAATGTTCAAGGAAAGAATATTGGACATTGGAAGATGGTTGGAAAACCTAAGTTAGGTTATCGGGTTAACCTAACTTGATTATGAGTTTTGTCAAACATCAAAAAGGGGGAGATTGTTGGTGCAACCTTAGGTCAAGGTTGACCTGGTTGACCTGACTCGAGTTGACCTGACTCGAGTTGTATTTTGATGTTTGACTTAGGAAGATTGTTGGTGCAACCTTAGGTCAAGGTTGACCTAGTTGAGTTGTATTTTGGTGTTTGACACTCGTGGAAGAGCTGTATTCTTGATATGGGACAAGAATAGATGTTTGGGAGATTATTGGTGCAACCGTAGGTCAAGGTTGACCTGGTTGACCTGATTCGGGAAAAAGTCCAAGTATGGAGACTTGGCAACGGAAAAGTCCAAGCAGGGAGCTTGGCACTGGAAAAGTCCAAGTATGGAGACTTGGCACTGGAAAAGTCCAAGCAGGGAGCTTGGCACGCGAAAAGTCCAAGTATGGAGACTTGGCACTGGAAAAGTCCAAGCAGGGAGCTTGGCACGCGAAAAGTCCAAGTATGGAGACTTGGCACTGGAAAAGTCCAAGCAGGGAGCTTGGCACGCGAGAAGTCCAAGTGTGGAGACTTGGCACGGGAAAAGTCCAAGTATGGAGACTTGGCACTGGAAAAGTCCAAGTATGGAGACTTGGCACGGAGAAGTCCAAGCAGGGAGCTTGGCACGAGGGAAAGACCTAACTGGGATGTTAGGCAGGTGGAAAAGTCCTGGTGAGTGAAGCCAGGCAGTGGGAAAGTCCTAACTGGGATGTTAGGCAGTTGGAAAGTCCTGGTGAGTGAAGCCAGGCAGTGAGAAAGTCCTAACTGGGATGTTAGGCAGTGTGGAAATCCTGGTGAGTGAAGCCAGGTGGAAAGTCCTGGTGAGTGAAGCCGGGCAAGGGAAAATCCAGATAGATCAAGGGTGATCGGACATCTGGTGTTGAGAAGTCCAAGTGAGTGAAGCTTGGCATATGGAGTCGGAGAGGGCTCGGTAGCTCGTTCTCCGAACTAGGTTAGAGAAGGCAATCTAAACCTAAGAGTTGGATCGGTCTGCAGACCGATCGGATACTGATTTCTGATCGGCCGGTGACCGATCGATTCCACATCTTGAGTTCTGATCGGTCCACCGATCGAGCAACGATAAGCGAAGAAGCTCTGATCGGTCCAGGACCGATCAGTGTATCTGATCGGTCTCCACGACCGATCAGACAAGCTGCGGACCGATCAGGAGAGGCCCTGATCGGTCCAGGGATCGAGGGCCTAATCGGTCCCCACGACCGATTAGGAGGTTCCCTGATCGGTCCATGGACCGATCAGGGACGGAACAGAAGCAGGCACTAGCCGTTGCGACGCAACGGCTAGATTTCTTCTGTGTTTTCTTCGCCTTCTTCGCAGGTATAAAGGGGTCGAGGGCTGCTGCTGCGCGAAAAAAAAAACTTCTTCTTTCTGGAAGTACTCTTCTGCCTGATCATCGCTGCTGAAGCTCTGCGTGAGTTTCCTGCTGGTGTTCTAGCTGCTGGATCTGAGAAGCTGCTGCTTCATCAAGGTTCCAGTCGACAACAAGAGGCAAGCAAGTGTTTTACAATTTCTGTTGTTCTTGTTTGTTGTCTCTATTGTTGTACTCCTTTGTTTGCTGTTGCAAAAGACTGTGGCGAGGTTTCTCCACCCATAAGGAGTACTTATTAGCCGGGTTTCCGGGGATTCATCCACCGACGGATTGACAGGGCTCGTCCACCTTACGGACATGCCGAGGAGTAGGAGCCCTAATCTCCGAACCTCGTTACATCCTTGTGTTAAGGTTTGGTTTTCTTCTCTTTCGTTTCTACGTTGTATTTCCGCTGCACTAACATAATCGTAGGAAGAAACGCGAGCGATTTGGGGTCGGCTATTCACACCCCCCTCTCTAGCCGTACAAAGGATCCTAACACTTACGCCGTGCCTGTGTTACTAGTTCCCAAGAAGGACGGAACATGGAGGATGTGTGTGGATTGTCGAGCCATCAACAACATCATGGTAAAGTATCGCCATCCAATTCTTAAGATTGATGATATACTTGATGAATTGCATGGTTCTTGTGTGTTCACAAAAATTGATCTTAGGAGTGGATATCATCAGATTAGGATGAAGGAAGGTGATGAATGGAAAACTGGTTTTAAAATCAAACATGGCTTATATGAATGGTTAGTAATGCCTTTTGGCTTAACTAATGCTCCTAGCACTTTTATGCGTTTGATGAACCATGTTTTGCGTGCTTTCTTAGGAAAATTTGTAGTTGTGTATTTTGATGATATTTTGATTTATAGCAGAAGCTTAGAAGAGCATGTTACACATTTAAGGTTAGTTTTGAGTGTGCTAAAAGAAGAAAAGCTTTTTGCTAACCTCATTAAATGCTCCTTTTGTACGGAGAAAGTCATGTTTCTTGGTTTTGTTGTTAGTACTAAAGGCGTTGAGATGGATGAGGAAAAGGTGAAAGCAATCCAAGAGTGGCCAACACCGACAACAATTAGCCAAGTGAGGAGTTTCCATGGTTTGGCCAGCTTCTATCGACGGTTTGTTCGTGATTTTAGTAATATTGCGGCTCCTCTTACTAAAGTCATCAAGAAAAATGAGTCATTCAAGTGGGGAGAGGAGCAAGAGAGGGCCTTCAACACTTTGAAAGAAAAGCTAAGTTCTGCTCCTTTTCTAATCCTACCAGATTTTTCTAAAACCTTTGAAATCGAATGTGATGCTTCTGGTGTTGGTATAGGTGCTGTGCTTATGTAGGAAATGAGACTCATTGCTTATTTTAGTGAGAAGTTGAGTGGAGCCACTCTCAACTATCCCACATATGACAAGGAAATGTATGCATTGGTGAGAGCATTGGAGACATGGCAGCATTACCTATGGCCAAAAGAATTCGTGATTCACACAGATCATCAATCTCTAAAGCATTTGAAGAGCCAACATAAGTTGAACCGACGCCATACTAAATGGGTAGAATTCATTGAGACATTTCCTTATGTGATCAAATACAAGCAAGGAAAGGAGAACGTAGTTGCTGATGCACTATCTCGAAGGTATGCTTTACTGTCCACTTTAGATACGAAGTTACTTGGATTTGAATATATCAAGGATTTATATACTAAGGATACTGATTTTTCTGAGGTGTTCAAAGCATGCGATAAGGTTGCATTTGGTAAGTTCTATAGGCATGATGGGTTTTTATTTCGTGAAAATAGATTGTGTGTGCCTATGTGTTCGTTACGTGAATTATTCACTAGGGAAGCCCATGGTGGTGGATTGATGGGTCATTTTGGCGTTACTAAGACTTTAGGGGTTTTACAGGATCATTTCTTTTGGCCTCATATGAAACACAACGTGGAAAGAATTTGTGAGAAGTGTATCACTTGCAAACAAGCTAAATCTAAATTGAAACCCCATGGCTTGTATACTCCTTTGCCTATACCTAGTGAACCTTGGACTGATATTTCAATGGACTTTGTTTTGGGATTACCCTAGACCAAGAGGGGGAGAGATTCAATTTCTGTTGTGGTAGACAGATTCTCTAAAATGGCGCATTTCATTCCATGTCATAAAATCGATGATGCATCGCATATAGCTGAATTGTTCTTTAAAGAGGTTATTAGGTTGCATGGCATGCCTAGGACCATTGTCTCTGATAGAGATGCAAAATTTTTGAGTTATTTTTGGAAGACTTTGTGGGGGAAATTAGGAATTAAATTGTTGTTCTCTACTACTTGTCACCCCCAAACTGATGAGCAAACTGAAGTGGTCAATCGAACCTTGTCCTTTTTACTTCGTGCGGTCATTAACAAGAATTTGAGAATATGGGAAGATTGTCTACCTCATGTTGAATTTGTTTACAATAGGAGCATACATTCTGCGACTAAATTTTCTCCATTTGAAATTGTTTATGGTTTCAATCCCTTGTCACCATTAGATTTGATTCCTTTAGTTGTAAGTGAGCATAAAAACTTAGATGGTAAGCAGAAGGTCGAATTCGTAAAGAAGATTCATGAACAAGTACGACTGAATATTGAGAAAAGAACTCAGCAATACATGCAATAAACTAACAAGGGGCGCAAGAAAATTGTGTTTGAACCAGGAGAATTGGTTTGGTTGCACCTTCGAAAGGAGCGATTTCCGGACAAATGTCGTTCTAAACTTCTACCTCGAGGGGATGACCTAGTTCAAGTATTAGAGTGCATCAATGATAATGCCTACAAACTTGAACTACCAGGTGAGTATGGCGTACATCCTACTTTTAATGTTGCTGACTTATCCCCGTTTGATGCAGGTGATGATTTGAGGACAAATAATTTTCAAGAAGGGGAGAATGATGTATGCCCAAGGGCTGAAGATAGGAGAGATCAGTTATCACTTCCGGAAGACCCAATTACAAGACTACGGGCAAAGCGTTTCAAGGAAGCACTAAATGGGCTAATCAAAAAACATTGGAAGGACTATGAGCAAGGAGAAACCAAGATAATCACAACTGCTAGTCGTGGTCTAATCCACGTAATCGGGCATAACCATCCATGACTGGCCGCGCTTAACGAAAGAACGCTAATAAGCATGCAAAGCATGGGAATTCGTTTATGCATGAAAACTTAAGTATTTTAGATTGTTTAATGAAGCATGCAACTTGGGACTCTAATTGTGCATGCATTTATTTTGTTTTGGGTTTCTAGATAGCTTGCATGAGGCATGCAACATTGGGACTCTAATTGTGTATGTACTTATCTTGTATTTTTCCTTGTTCACTCTCATTATATAAGGGAGGGACATCTTAGTATGAAGCAACTTAGTTTTTTTGGTGAGATTGTGTGCTCTCTTAGTTCTTGAAAGAACTTGCTGAACTTATCGAGTCTACTCTCGTGGCGTTCAACCCATCGAAACTTATCACCCCTAGGTGTGGCGTTTCTTTCCTTCGTAGGCTTGATTCGTGTCAATTCTTGGTTATGCGTCAAGGCTCACACTCTTGTCGTTTAGTTCTTGGGGTTCTATCCACCTTTGTTTCGGGTTCTATCACATTTATTGGTGGGGTTCGTATCATAACCATTTGATCAAAATAATTGATATTTAAAAAAAAAAAAATCTATTTACCCAACTTTTGAGGTAAGCTTGTCACTTGGAATTCCACGTGTGTTTTGAAAGAAGGTGAAGTTAGATGGTATAAGATGAGACAAAGAAAACATAGTTTCGTTTAATTTTATAACAAAGGTGAATACATTCGTCTAAGTGCTTCCATCAATTTATCCTAGGACCAACAAAAGAAGATGAATTATGATGACTGAGAAGACAAATGATAACTGATATGAGTTTATGCGAATTACAAAAATTTATATCCCATAAATTTTAAAATTCAATCTTAAAATCTTATACGACAATCAATCTATCATTTATCAACTTTATCAACTTAACTAAGTCGTGGGACAGTTCAGTTCAATTTTGAATGGATGGCTCATAGTCAACTGCGGATGGGTTGCGAATCCAACTGCGATCATTCCGATAATTCTCCTGTAGTAAACGATGGATAACATCTTGAGTCCCGTGGAATCTGTCCTCCCCCATAGTAAACTATTGCTGACGAGAACGGAACGGAGATTTATATAAAAGGTCGTTTTGTTTTTCATCGATCCATTCGATCCTAAGAAGTATGGCTCGAGGAAGCTCCCAATCTCAAACGTCGTCGGCGGCTGGGGGTGCGGCGCGGCCGGCCACGGTGGGTCCTCGGGGGACGCCGGCAGCGGCAGCCGGGATGAGGAGGCGGAGGCTTGGTGGAGGGGGCAGCTCGGCTGGGGGATTTGGAGCTGGAGGCGGCGGAGGGAGTAACATGCTGCGTTTCTACACCGACGAAGCCCCGGGTCTCAAGATGTCGCCCACCGTCGTCTTGGTGATGAGCCTCTGCTTCATCGGATTCGTCACCGCCCTCCACGTCTTCGGCAAACTGTACCGCTACCGGTCCGCCGGTGCTTCTTGAACCAACACCGCCAGATCTGGGTAAGAAAGCTGGAAAATGTTGAGTAATCCTTGAGGTCTAGTCTTGAATTTGCTGGAATCGTTGTTTCGTTTTTCCTCTGTTTGGGTGATTGATCTACTCTTGTATCTGCTTTAGGGTTCGAAGGAAAAGTACTTGCGCAAATTTTCCTCATAATATATTTGACTTTGCTTGTCTATCCTTTGATGTATGATTTATTTTGTTGGTTTAGATGTCTATTTACTCCTCTAGTTAGCTCTTTATGCATTGCAATTATTATACAGAAGCAAGATGAATAAAATGTTGAATCTACTCCTTATTTGAATTCTATTGTGCTTCAAATTATTGGATGAAAAAAATGGAAGACTAGTTCACTACTTCTGTGCTGATTTTTGGTCATTCTAAGATTTTAGCTCACTGCTCAAACAAGCTGAGTTTTACCATATTAGTACTCCAACAGCTTGCTGATCTCTCTCTCTTTTTTTATAGAATTTGAAACTTTTGATCAGAAAACCGGATAGATAATTTGAACGAGAATAATAGTTATTTTAAGGATATACTTGATAATTCCTACATACAAAGAAGTTAGTATAGCAAAGCTAAGAATGTAGGGATAAATTTATGAAGTAATAGAAAATATAAATTAAAATAAAAGATTAATATTCAAGAGCAATTGAATGAAAACCAGGAGGTCTCATTTTATGAAGAAAGCTGAAAAATAGTGTGCAAAACTTGGAGTTCTCATTTCCACTTAATATGTCGGAATTGTTATTTTGTTTTTCCTCTATTTGGCCGATCGATCTAATATTTTGTTTACTGTCTTGTATCTTCTCATAAAATAGTTAGGTTATGATCCTTTATGCTTTGATGAATGATTGATTTTGGTGGTTTAGATGGCTGCTTTTATATAGTTTCACTCCTCTAGTCACCTCTTTGTTCCTTGCACAAATATTATACAGAAGTAAGTTACATAAATGTGGAAGTTCTTCTTTTTTGGTATTTTTGTGCTTCAAATTATTTAGATGAGAAAAAATAAGACTATACCACCAACTATGTGCTGATTATTGGGCAATCTAAGATTTTATCTCAGTACTCAGAACAAGCTGAATGCTTATGTATGGATCATTGATGTCAGTGCTCCAAGAACTTGCTGTTCTCTTTTGGCAGAGTTTGAAACTGCAGATCATATTCATTATTCAATATGTACCTTTTACCATAGAAATTTGAGAGATAATTTGAATGAATATTGGTTTTTTTTAAGAATATACTTAATAAGATAGAGAATGTAGTTATAAAAAGATTAAATATAGTAAAAATTTAATATTGTAGATTAATTAGATCTAACTCTAATAGATGATAAAATGAATTGCTAGAGGAGGAGGGAGTGAATAACGTGCTTGCATATTTAAATTAAAATTGCTCTTGTTGCTATCTTAGCAATGCCATAAATTATATTAGCAACGGAATATCATGAACATAAATGAAACATACCAAATATGTTAATTTAAGGTGGTTTATAATTCTCCAGAATTTTCACAGCTTATGACCCTTTTGGAGAGTTTTTCTTGGAATCCACTACTTTTCTCTTCTTTGATAAAGTTTCAGAAGTGAAGAAACCTCTTAAAAGATCAGCCATCAATGTATTGCATGAGGTTTATAATGGAATTGGGTTAACGACAATTAGGCTAAGAATATAATGAATAATGGCTTTGTCTTCATGTAAATGGTGTTGCTGTTTGAGCCCATAAACCATATATAATGTCCTCCTCCATGAAATGCTTCACTTGTACAATTTTGATAACGTGGCATCCATCAATCGACTGTCAAGTCATCATCAGATTTGTATGACCATTTCTTCCATTCACAATTGATGTCTATGATGACAGTTTTATCTTGAACCTATTAGTCAACTGGTGCAACTATTTCTTCGAGCTTGTGATCGAATCTTGCAATGACTCGTTCATCCTCATCATCAATTGACTTCATGTCCATTTCAAGTCGGAACTCATTGCTCGAGATTTTTTTATGTGATATTTTTTCATTAGCTAATTCCTACATTACTCAGTTGATAACAACCATTTAATCAACCAGACTTGCAGTTGATTGCTCATAAGCCATTAGTCAATTGTGTCACTTACAGCACATTTACAGTAAGTTTTGTTTGTAGTCGATTGACCCTCAGTTGACTAGTCCAGTCGGTTGGTAATTTGAATTTGGCCTATCTAAAGGTCGAGTCTACCGAGGTTGAGTTCTTCCCTCATCCAATTACAAGTTCACTCAACCTCAACTCACAACAGTTGTCTTTTGTTGCCATCTCCAAGAGTTTTCCGATAGACTTCTCGTCTCTCGGATGCATTAATCCCTCTACCCTTTCCATGTCATCCTTCTCGCTCCACCTGCATCCCTATGATGCACTAACCCCATTGGCTCCCTACCCATTTCATCCTTTACTCTTGCTTGAGTCTTTTTCTTTCTAGGAGCAGCTACTTCTGATGTGAAGGATTGGGATGCCGATGTGGTAGAGGAGGGATGAATGTCACAACTCACCTACAGTGCTAGTTTTCTACAAAAAAAAATAATCCACAATGGAAATTAACAACTAAGAAAACAAACCAGTAGGACATCTTTGATTTACTTGGTTCACAACTTCCGATTACTATGTCTAAGACCTATGCACACACAATCCACTACTTTTCTCCTCTTCAGTTAAATACTAGAGGTGCAGAAACCTCTTAAAATCAACCAAAAACAAAAGGAAAAATACAAGTAGAATGAAGAGCAATAAAAGCTTAAAAGAGACTGAGCCTTGGCATGTATTTCAGAGCAAAGCTTGTGTTTCTCGCAAGCTGATCTGGCGACCACTACTTTTCTCCTCTTCAGTTAAATACTAGAGGTGCAGAAACCTCTTACAATCAACCAAAACAAAAGGAAAAATACAAGTAGAATGAAGAGCAATAAAAGCTTAAAGGAGACTGAGCCTTGGCATGTATTTCAGAGCAAAACTTGTGTTTCTCGCAAGCGGATCTGGCGACCATCAGCCGACTCTTTGTTGCACTTCAATTGATTGATCTTCAAATCTTATCAACATCATGTCGTTGATTTTTCCCACTTCGGCTCCATTTGAAATGGTCTCTATAGCAACAATCGACTGATTTGTAATTTAATTGACTGTTCCAGCCAATTCCTGAACCTTCTGTGCTCTTTCTATAGACTCCAATCGACTGTGCCAGTCGACTCAAACTTTCTGTTCGGTTGTCAAAATTTGTTACTAGTAGTCGGCTGTTCCTTACCTATCAGTTCACTAATCCAAATTTAATATCCCAAACAGACTTAAAATTAGGGTATTTGAATATCAGGGCCATGACTTTGACCAGTTCTAAGGTCGAGTCCACCTTAGTCTTTTGTCTATCCTTGGCCCACGTATACATGTCACTCCGTTCATTTTACTTAGAGTATCTTCAACTCTTAAGGTCTTTTATTGTCAAACTGCATCCCTCGAAGGCTGATTTCGTGGCTCCTCCTTAGTCATCCTTCTCACCTTTGCTTATGTAGATCTCCTCGACTTGCCTTGCTTCTCATCTTGCGGTCTCTCTAATGCATCATTTTTCTCTGATTTTACAGACCTTGAGTCATCAATCCCATAAAATTTATTTACTTGGTAGACCTTGCACAATTTAGCACACACATCAGATAACACAAAACTAATTAAAACCCTTTTCCAATATCATCAAAACCATTAAGACTGAGGATGAGACTCCTAACTAACCATCTTTCTATTTTTTTAGTGATTGACAGTCCGTTTAAGTTAGACAAAATTATAGACAAAATACAAATAAGGAAAGTCAAGCTCCCCTTCACCTAAGCTCCCCTTTTTGTAAATGGTTACTTAAATGCTAAAATCTCCCTCTTTGCCATCAAAAGTCCAAATTGTGGATATGAAAACCTTATTAGTTTATGTCGTGTCAGTCGACTCAAAGACATCTATCGACTGCTATATCTCTGACCCAATCGACTTTCACCTAAACTGTGCCACATTTATCAAGATTTTTTAGAAAAATCAGGGCATATAAAAATTGATACAAAACATGGACATATGTGAGATTACCATAAAAATTATGAATATCATTCATTTTATACTTATGCTATGTCAACCATATCATGGCTATAGCTTGTGATTCAATATGGTTGACCTTTAAAGTCATTTAGTGACTAAGTATAAATTTTGATACCTAATACATATTAGGTCTAACAGGGTTAACAAAGTTCTGGCTAGGTATCTATTTCTTTGTTATTGCTCTTACAATCTTGTCCTCTAGCTAGTAGCCTAAAATATGTCATTTCTTTCTTGTATTCCTTAAATCCTAAGTCATTTCTATAAAAATTTACTCTTTGGCTGCCGATTAACATATTTAATGAATGTGATCCAATAGTAAATTTTTCTAATGTTATCTTTAAAAGAGTCACTTTGTTTCGTAGGGAGTCTTTCTGTAGCTTTAGTTCTTGAATTATAATGTCATGCGACTTATCATAAGGCACTATTAATCTTAGTTTTTCTTCTAGCATGACATTTTCTTTTTTAAAAATTTTAATTTTCTTTTCATATTTATCTAATTGCTCATTCAAGGAATTTACTAAATCTATTAATTGAGATTCAAAAGAGAGTTTATCTCAATTACCGTGTCATCTCTCCCTTGCTTTGATTTCTCTTCAATGACGAGTTATCATTTGTTGCTATGAAGTGTAGAAGGCTGGAAGTGCTAATAAGGTTTTATTTTCTTCTTCCAATGAACTTGAATTGTTCCAAGTAGCTTTCAAGTTTTTTTTGGAATTGTTTCTTCGATTTTTAGGTGAATTTGCTTTCTTCTCCTTATCTTTCCTCAACTTTGGACATAAGTCTTTTTACGTGTCCTTGTTGTAATTGTAGCAACGTATTGTTCATTCATCTTCTTTCTTCCTCCTTTTTGTTCTTTAGGTATTCCTTCAAGTCTTCTTTGTTTAAATTAAATTTATTCTTAAATTTACGGCTTACTTTACTTACTAAACATACAATTCCGTCGCTATTTTCTTCCATTATAAACTCTTTCAGAATCTGAAGATGATTATTGTCTTCCTTGGCCCTTTTCTTTTTCAATCAAATTCAAAAATAATGAATCTAAAGTACTTGCATTTAGATCTGGGCGATCAGATAATTATTTAACGATGGAGCTCCAATATTGTGTTTTTTTTATTAACGTCGAGTCTGGGGTGATCAGTCTGTTCTATGAAAATTTTCCACCGGTCACTAGGGTAAATCGGAAAGCGCTTGCAGCGATTAGCCTAGGAGCCTAGTATCCTTTAGTTGCGTGCTCCATTTGGAGGAAAAATTCTTATAAATTCTTCATAGCTGGGGCTCGAACCATGGGTATCTAGGTGATAACTTGAATGTCCTGCCGCTGCACCATAACCTCGGGAGCTCCAATATTATGTTCTTGGTAGGGCATTTAGTGTCATTCGAATAATACCCCTGTTTGATAGATTTTCACCAACACTCTTTGGTTCAAAAATGAGTTGTTTATACTTTGAATTTTGCAATTTGCTCTCTCCATCATTGTGCATGTATTGAGTTTTGGTTGCCCCCATGGGCTTAACTAAGTTGGTAAGTGGCAGGTTGATTGCCACATAAGTTCTTAGGGTCGAATCTCGAGATTGACAGGGCGTAAATCCCTGTAATCTGTGTAAATTCACCTCACCTGCTACTTACCTTCTCAGTGATTCACCTTCTTCGTGTTGGTCCTGAAATGGACTGACGAGGGTATTGGAGGTGAGCGTATTCATCTTTTACCACATGTGTTGAGTTTTGATCACAGCATATCTCTCTGTAGAAGTTTTACCTCCATTGATCATTCATCTCGATGATGCTCTTTTACTATTGTGTATTTTTCAACTTTTCTCATCTCCGAATCTGATATTGCATATTCTAACGTTAGCTTGGCCATACTGTCCGACTATCACCTGTTCTTTTTGCTTCTTTGTCAACTTGGAAAGAGGAGCTAAGTTATCATTTTCATCAATTAGGTCATACCCTTCTTCGATTGTGATTGTTGTGTCATAGCAAGTCTAAAGTAGTGTCATCTTCTTCTATGGAAAACTTCACTCGAGTTTTGGAATCTGAAATTGATCTCCGGCCATGTGCTTCATAGGCTGTGACTCCGATAACATACTTGCTTTGATACCACTTGAAAGATTGGGATGCTAGTGTAGTAGAGAGCAGTGAATGTCACAACTCACCTTTAGTATTCTAAAAAAAAAATATTGCACAGTAGAAATTAAGAACTAAGAAAACAAACCAATAGGACGCCTTCAATTTATTTGGTTCACAATCCCGTCTAAGGTATATACGTAAGGAAGTGCACTATTTTTTTTCTCGTTAAACACTAGAAGTAGAGAATCTTTTACAGTCAGCTAAAAATAAATAGGAAAATACAAGTAGAATGGAGAGTAATGAAGGCTTAATGGAGAATGTAGTGTTGACATGTATTTCAGAGCAAGGCTTGTGCCTCTCGTGGCTTGTCAAGTTCTATTTATAGCCTTCAATTTGAATCTTCTCATTGGCTGATCTAGCAATCATCAATCGATTTTTTATTGTACTTCAGTATCTTCAAATCCTATATGTATTATATCGTTGATCTTTTCATCTTCGGCTCCATTTGAAATGTATAGCAATAGTCGACTGATCTGCATTCAATCGACTGCCCTAGTCGATTTCTGTATTTTTTGTGCTCTTCATTATAGACTTCAATCGACTGTGTCAATTGACTCAAAAGCTTTATGTTTTATTGTCAGAATTTGTTGCCAGTAGTCGACTTATCCAAACTTAATACCCGGTATACAAATATCAGTGTCACCAATCAATCTATCCATGACGTCAAGTCTGCCAAAGTTGATTGTCTATCTTTACCTTGTATACAAACTCCATTCATCCTACTTTGAAGAATTTTCAAGTATTGAGGTCTTCTATCATCAAGTTGTGTCCCTTAGATGCTTTGAAATCATGTCTCCTCTTTAGTCATCTTTCTCGCCTTTGCTTATATATCCTCCTCGACTTGCCTTACTATGATACTCCTCATCCTGTGATCCCTCGGATGAACCATCCTTCTCCAATCTTATGGACCTTGAACCATTAAGCCCTCAAAACTTATATAGTTGATAGACCCTACACAACCTAGCACACATATTAGATAATCACAAAGCGACCTTAAATCCTTTATCAATATCATCAGAACCATTAAGATCGAAGAAGGGAGTTGTAACACGATGCTCCTTGTCTTGTGATTTTTTGGATGTCTTATACCACCCTTCTCTAATCTAACACGAACCTTGAGTCACTAGTACTTGATGTGTGCATTCCTAAGTCTCTGCATTTAGAAACACAAGTTGAATCACAATGCAAGTCTTAACTTAAATCTTCTGTCCAAAATCAAAATCCATGGTTGCATAGGACCACTTGGGGGTTCCAATAGACAGTTGAGATTTTTCATTTTGTTCTGCACCGAGATGTGGAACGAGCAAAAGGCTCACGAGCAATGTCGTGCCATCAAGATCATCTTAGAAGTCGTAATAATTGTTGAGGCTAGAGATGCAAGGCAGGGAGAGAGAGTGAGATCGAGAGTGGGAGAGAGAGAGGCTGACAATCAAAGAAGGAAGGAGTGACACCCACTAGTTGTTTGGTCGAGTTCTCCGACATTGCGATCAACAATGATGTCGATGAAGATTTGCACGCGAGGGATTAGGTGGGAGAGAGGAACCATGGTAGGAGGGTACAATGAGGAGAGAAAATAAAAGAAATAAATAAGGATCTTATTAGAAAACTACCCTGAAACCGCAAACATGATTAAAACTAAAATAAATTTAATTTGACACTGAAGTGATCAAATCAAGCTTGAATTGAACCAAATTTGAATCCTCTCGACTTAAACTAGAAACTTTATCCCAAAGATTCAACCATATCCCAATTCGACTGGGTTCCTGGTTTCTTGTACACAGGGAAAAATGTCGTTAATTGTTTAGTACAGATTTATATTATAGAAGAATGAGATGCAAATATAGCTGCATAGACGTTCACTTTTAGTCTTTTTATTTGGCTCATTGCAAATAGTTTGTTTTTCTTGTTTCTTTATTGGTGTCTTCAGCTATAGATTATGCTAAATGATAAAACGGATGTTATATTTCCAACATAGTGATTGGGACTACGCTTTTATGCTCTAGATTGTGATCCATGGTCTCACATCACATGCTTTCTCTTTTTCTTTCTTTGTGAATCGAGTCACTGAAGAAACAAACACTGCCTCATTAGTGCAAATGGACAAATGTGATGATTTATAAAATAATATCAGCGTTTACTGGTGTTCATACTTCAGATAACATAAAGCACATGCTCATCTTCCTTCCCAATCTTCTCCCTTACTCCTTTGAATACAATGGATTAACGACCACCAAGAACAATGGATACTGGACAAATAGGAACATGTTGGAGGACAAGGATGCTTGTTAGGCAAAACGACTGAGAGAAAGATATAATATGACACCTATTGAACAAAACCTACCAACAATAACAAGATGTTACCTCGAGGTCAAGGTTAACTATTGTGCTAGACTTGGAGGATAACTGCGGTGGAGAAGCTCAATTATGCTGGAGGGTTGTGGTGATGGATATCACTTATTTGTGAGCTTAGTTAGCAAGAACCTAGGGAACCAAAACATGAGATTGGAAGAATTTTTTGTCCATTTACTTCATGTCCTCTTCACCCTTCACACTTTGTTCCGATCTCTTCTTCAAAGTTTCACTTGCAGAGGCACAAACTGAGAGCCAGCTCCTCTTCACATTCTCAAGGTCCCTTCAAGGAATTACGTGGAGATGCTTAGTATTGAAGAAGCACTACACCATGACAAATAATGTCAGATTAGCCAGACCAATTGACCTGAAACTCTAAAGAGCTAGAGAATTGAAGAGATAAGCCAAAAGATAGAAGGATGAACTACTATATCGATGCCTTGCAACACTGAGGCGTCTAAAGGAAAACACACCAATTCACATCTAATCAAGGTGCTCTAGGAGATCAAGAACAAGAGTCCACGTTGGCCCAAACCCAATCCAATATGATTCACTTTCCGCAAGAGAGATCTATATATATATATATATATATATATATATATCAGAGGAGATCTCCTGCGGTTTTGTGCGGCAGGTTTGGTGCGGCGGAAGTTTAGCTGGACAGCAACGGAAGCAAAAAAAAAACAAAAAAAAAATTAAAAAAGACCACGTCAGCTAAGTTAAAGAAACGGAAGCAAAAAAAAAAACGTACTCACGTTTTTTCCTTCTCCTCCTCCTCTCTCCGCCGAACCTTGCCGCCCCTAAACCCTAGCGCCGCCGGTCTTGCCGCGATCTTCCCTGAGCACCTCTAAACCCTAGCCTTTGCTCGCCTCTCTCGCCTCAATCAACCCGCAGCAAGCTCCCTCTCTCACCGCAAACGCTACGTCGGGTCTCCTTCCCTCACTACGCCTCGTCGTCGCCTACCTCTCAACCGAAGAGGTACTTTGCAATCTGGATCTTAATTTGCAAGATTAGCTTTTACAACTATGATTTCTAGACTTGATTTCCTTTTCTAGTGTGCATAAGTTTCTTGGATTTGAATTGTTCTAGTTTTCGAATTCTTTTTTAAATTTTAATTTCCTGTGTGCTTCACTAGTGTGGTGTTTCTTAGCATTTGATTTCTCTTCTACTAGTCGGAGTCATTAGTCCAATTAAAGCTTAGAGTCATTGCTATTTTAGCTGCATCGGTTTGGACAGTTGGAACCCAATGGTGTCCATATGTACAATGGCGTAGGAAGACAATGCTGCCCCCTAGTATTCCATATCTATACCACCTTGCAATAATTTTGATCAAAATTACTAATGCGAATCATATTAGCATCAAAAGTAATAATTGAAGAAATAAATCAACATCTGTCAAATTCAACTAAAAACGTCTCCACTTCATAACTACTCAATCTTCTTTTTGAGACAATTTCATCATCAATTATTATTTTAGTAATATACTTCAATTTGCAATAGTTGCATTAATTATTATTTTAGTAATATATTTTGTAAATTTCTATCTGATGGTTGCATGAAATAGTCTCCACAATAATTTGAAAAGATTTGTGTACATTTACTTGCTTGATTCTTAAAGATCTATTGACCATTAACAAAATTAGCAAATAGAATAGAGGTTAAAGCTGTTGAAAATCCTAGGTACTCTTAGTGCATATTTTCTACTAGATTTTAAGAAATAAGATGTAGTATTAATTTATTTATTTATTTATATATTGTCTAATATAATGCGAGGACACAGAAATGGAAGAAAATAGAGTTGATGATCAAGAATTCATTCCCCAAGTTGCAGATGCTTGAAAGCCAAAAATTGGAATGGAATTCCCATCACTAGATGATGCATATTCGTTCTATAACCAATATGCTCGAGAAGCCGGATTTAGTTCAAGGAATAGCACGAGTAGGAAAAACAAGATTACAAATGAAGTGACATGGAAACAAATTGTATGCTTTAAAGAAGGGCATACAGATCTAATGCGGAACAATAAACATCCAAACTCTAATCAAGTAACAAGTGAAAGAGCACGTGGCACAGTTAGAACGTGTTGTAAGTCAAATATTGCATTTGTTAAGAAACAGACGGGGCCTAATTGGGTTGTCTGTAACTTCATAGAAACTCATAATCATCCGCTCTCGACTCCGTCAAAGGTGCATTTGCTACGCTCACATCGTAGTGTTTCAGTAGCCAAGAAAGCATTGACAAAATAATTTTCACAAGCCAATGTACCAACTTGTCAACAAATGCGCTTATTAGAGATAGAGTATGGAGGCCCTGAGTGGGTAGGTTGCACAGAAAAAGATATTAGAAACTTTGAGAGAAATCTTAGGGATGAGCAAAAGGGTATTGATGCTGAAACACTGATTGAGTTTTTTACATCTGAGCAAGAAAAGAATTCAGCTTTTTTCTTTGATTACGAGACTGATTCAAATAAAAAATTTAATAAGTGCTTTTGGGCTGATCATGTATCAAGAAGGGCATACAGTGTATTTAGTGATGTAGTTGTATTTGATACTACATATAACACCAACAGATATGGCTTGATTTTGGCACCATTTATAGGAGTTAACAATCATCATCAAACAATTCTTTTTGGTTGTGGATTTATTAGTGATGAGAAAACTGAGTCTTTTGTTTGGTTGCTTACAAAGTTTTTAGAAGCTATGCCTAAAGATGCACCAAACATTATCATCACTGATCAAGATCCTGCTATGACAAAAGCTATTGCACAGGTTTTCCCTCAAACAGTGCATAGATATTGTTTGTGGCACATATTGAACAAATTCCCAGAAAAATTAGACCCTTTGACTTTTCAAAACCACTATCACAACATAAAGAATGTCATTACAAAATTTACAACACCTGATGATTTTGAGAAGTCATGAGAAGAGACTATCAAATTCGCTAATTTAGAGAAAAATGATTGGTTATCCTTGATGTATGAATTGCGACACAGATGGGTTCCAGTATATTTTAGTCATGTATTTTCTGCAGGAATGTCAAGTAGTCAAAGATCTGAAGGCTCACATGTATTTTTCAAGAAATATGTCTCAAATAAAAACTCATTAATGGATTTTATCACTCGTTTTAATAGAGCACTGAGACACCAAAGACACAATGAGTTAGTTGCAGACCATATTGATATGAATGAGCATCCCAAGGTTAAAACAACCTGGCCAATGGAAAATCAAATGGTTAATCTATACACAAAAAAGAAATGGTTGGAGTTTCAAAGTGAAATGACCGAGAGTCATAGTTATTATGTGCAACAGACATTTACAGGAGTTGCCTCAGCGGTTTACCATGTAATGAGATTTCAAAGTAGTTCTTCCTCAAAATCAAGAGTTCTCACTCATGACAAACAAAGGGATTACATATCATGTAGCTGCACAAAATTTGAGTTCAAGGGAATTCCATGCAGACATATGTTAGCTTTTTTTCGTATCAACCAAGTGTTTCTTTTGCCTGATATGTACATACTCAAACGATGGACACGAGATGCAAAAGTTGGAGCAATATATACTTTAGGGGAGCAAAATTTCATTGATGATCCAGATTCAGAAAGGTATTTGATGTTGAGGCACTCGAGGTTATCCTATAAAGCTTCAGTATTAGTTGATGATGCATCTTTGAGTAATGAGAGGACAACCTTCTTGGATGAACAATTTCATTATATCTACAACAAAATTCAAGAGATGTCCATTAGTACAACATACAGTGATAGAAGTCAAAGAAAGAAATCCATTGATGAGGGTCTTGATATTATTGATCTATCTACAGTAAGAACTAAGGGATGTGGGAAGAGATTAAAATCATCAAAGGAGAAATCAACCTCAAATTCTAGGCTTTGTCGTGGGTGCGGACATCGAGGAGTATCACATGACAAGCGTAATTGTCCCAATTTGCAGCAAGGGTATGTGTCGATTAATTTTGTATTTTTATTATATTTTATTATATTGTGTATATGACAATGTGTCAATTATCAGATCAATTGAAGATAATAATCATATTAGTCTTGACGACACATATGAACCTGATTTGGGATCTGTAGCTGGTACTATCAAAGTTTTAAATTGTTAAATTATAGTAGTTTATTATTTATTAAGAAAATAAATTATCTTTATTGTTGCAGGTTCTAACAACATGCGCTAGGATGTTGAGACTATCTATGGTTGGTATTCATCTATTTCATTTCTAATAAACTGCTATAATTCTCTAGCTCTTATTGCCCCTCGAAGTAATGAAGTAAACACTACGTTCTAGTATATCTTTATTGTTGCTTGTAATTCTCAATTCTGTTTTTTTTTGTTTGTAAATAAGTGTCGCAGTAACATCATTCTCTCTGTTATATCCTTAGGCCTGATTTACTGATGCATTATTGCGTGAATTGGCTGGAATAACTATATGATCTGATTCCGTTGACTGCAAATTATTTTTTTTTAATTTCGTTGACTACATGATCTGATTTAAGTTTTTACTCTTTTTTTTTCCAGCTTGTGTCGATCTTCTCACCTTTGGCCTGAAAGTTCTATTGAGGTGTCTACTAAAGAACAGAAGAAGACATAAACACATGAGTTCCATTGAATTCCATTGAGGTGTCTGCATCAAACTGGGGGTGGTCTTCAACCGTATAAGGACCATTTTGGTTGTTGATTTTGCTAATAATTTTGACTATGTAAACTAAAACGGTTGTACAAATGCATATATTTGCTAGCTTGTGGTGGTTCCATTTTTTCTTGTTTAACTTTTTCTTTTCTTAATACTTGTTAATTGTCACTCCCAATGTGTTAGTGATTCAATTGTTGGTCTTTCTTAAAGTTTGATGAACTGATTCGATGTGATTCAATTGTTCAGTTTTGATGATTGCGTACTCAGTTTTGTGACCCGTTCTGGAACGATTACTTGATCATTCCAGGGGTTTGGATCGATCACAGGATTAATCCAGGGGTCTGGATCGATCGCTGGATCGATCCAGATTCTTTCTGTTCGAACAGAATGGATGTGGATCGATCACTTGATCGATCCAGCCCCCTGGATCGATCACTGGATCGATCCAGGGGTCTGGATCGATCACTGGATCGATCCAGGGGTCTGGATCGATCAATTGATCGATCCACATCCTTTCTGTTTGAACAAAAATGATCTGGATCGATCACTTGATCGATCCAATTCTGAAGCGATCAATTCCGAGAAGAATGCCCTGGATGAGCTTAAGCTGCTCAATTCTGCTGTGTTCATGTTCCAGTTGCATTTGGAGGCCTGAGCAAGGAAAATGATCGAGTGTGAAAGAATAGGAAACTCATTGCCTAGCGCAGAGGGTGGATACCCAGTGATCGAGTGTGAAAGAATAGGAAGCTCATTGCCACAAATGATTCTATAATCAAGACCTCTATCAAGATTGGTGGGCCAGGAAAAGTGCTTCTAAACATCGACAATCTTACATCCAAGAAAAAGAAGCTCCTCTACAGATGGAAGAACACTTGATCACTTGATCAATCCAATTCCTTGGATCACTTCGCCTCTGCCCTACCTTCTCAAAGGCCTCGATTCGACTCGTCTTTGCCCTAGCTATTCCTTCTCGACGGTCACGATTCGACTCGTCTTTGACCTAGCAATTTACAATTATAGCGCAACCGTTTTTTTTATCCAAGTATCCAATTTACAATTATAGTGCAACAATGTTTAATGTTTCCAACACCGACTAACAAAATCATTTTGCGTCCAGAATTGAAAACATTTAGCTAATTACATTACAAAATGAAATAATACTTAACACTAACTAACAAGATTAATTAACAATACAATCAGGATTATGGCTAAGAGAATCAAGTTCACCATCAATGATATCCAAATGAATGTCGGTACTTGGATTATTCTCGGGTTGTGTCCATGAGAAGCATTGTGTTCACTTTCAATATTACTAGTTGAACTAGTATCGGGCATCACCCACTTTTGCCATCCATGTTGCTTGCAGCTGTAATACTGTCTTCCAGGATTCTTGGTTGATCTAGAAACACACACCAATGTTCTTTGTCCGCAGTCCCTACATGTTACAGGTTGAAATCTTGTATTTTCGATGCTGCTAAAACTTGATGATGTCATGAAACAACAACCTAATAATCAAATTTTGATTACTTTGATTAAAAAAATTATTACATTCTGCAGAAGGAGTATTGACGAGTAAATAGAACTTAGATAATTTGTTATGGAACTAACACTATATATTATGTTTAGTTCAAAGAAACTAGGCCAACAACCATAAATATGAAGTAGGACTACTCTTCTGTTACACAGTTCTCTTGATGAGCATATATACCTCTGAGTATAAAACATTATAGGGGTGCGCATTTGATAATTTTGAAAATGAAGAAATCTACACAATACAGGAGTGAACTCGAAAAAAAACATACACCAACTACAGACAGTGCTTCTGAAGAATTGAAGTCTTAGGTGAATAAGCAGAAACTATACAAAAGTTGTCAGAGGATAATGGCTCTACTATAACAGTCTTGCAAAGATTCAGATTGGCCACTAAATCTGTAAACAGAAAATGCAATAAATCACAATATAATTCCAGCTAAATGTCACAGGACAGCTAAATGTCACAGGACATGCATACACATCAAATAATTGGCCACTAAATTTAAAAGAAAGCCATAAATATCAAGGGATTAGAGTTGAGACTAAGAGATAAAAGGGCAACATTGTCTTCCTATGCCATTGTACATATGGACATCATTGGGTTCCAACTATCCAAACCGATGCAGCTTAAATAGCAATGACTCTAAGCTTTAATTGGACTAATGACTCTTACTAGTAGAAGAGAAATCAAATGCTAAGAAACATCACACCAGTGAAGCACACAGGAAGATAGAGTTCCAACTGCCGAAACCGATGCAGCTAAAATAGTAATGACTCTAAGCTTTAATTGGACTAATGACTCCGACTAGTAAAAGAGAAATCAAATGCTAAGAAACACCACACCAGTGAAGCACATAGGAAATTAAAATTTAAAAAAGAATTCGAAAACTAGAACAATTCAAATCCAAGAAACTTATGCACACTAGAAAAAGAAATCAGGTCTAGAAATCATAGTTGTAAAAGCTAATCTTGCGAATTAAGATCCAGATTGCAAAGTACCTCTTCGGTTGAGAGGTAGGCGACGACGAGGCGCAACGAGGGAAGGAGACCCGACGCAACGTTTGCGGTGAGAGAGGGAGCTTGTTGCGAGCTGATTGAGGCAAGAGAGGCGAGCAAAGGCTAGGGTTTAGAGGTGCTCAAGGAAGATCGCGACAAGACCGGCGGCGCTAGGGTTTAGGGGCGGCAAGGTTCGGCGGAGAGAGGAGAAGGAGAAGGAAAAAGCTCTTTTTTAATTTTTTTTTGGTTTTTTTTTTGCTTCCATTGTTGTCCAGCTAAACTTCCGCCGCACCAAACCTGTCACACAAAACCGCAGGAGATCTCCTCTATATATATATATATATATATATATATATATATATATATATATATATATATATATATATATATATATATTCAAAAAATGTATATGCAAAATTATTTGTAAGTTACTAGTATAGATTGTCTGAACTTAAGTAGACTGAGCCAAATCAAATCTAGCCCTGTTTATATTAAGACCTGGAACCTAGTGACACAAGCACAACACAAACCGTACCATGAACATACACATTTCTCCGCAAAGGAATCAATCTGTCAGACCAAGAATGACTTCGCCCACTGACACTGATCTTGCTTTATGTTCCTCGGGAATTTGAACATACTCACGTTAAACATGACAAACCTTTTAAGGTCACGATAATTATCTTATTTTGGGAAAAACTCATCAATCCTGAGAATGCTCTTGGTGGGGTTTGGACTCTGTCTGGGGATTTTCTTCTAGCTTAGCAACAGAGGCAGAAACCTCCATTGAAGCCTTTTCTTCTTTTGTTTCGTCAACACTCAGATTGCCCAGGAGCCCAGCAGCATCAGTAGCGTCCTTGCTATCTCTCTCTTCAACTTTTCCAGAGGATTCGGCAATGGATTCCACCATCTCCATGAATTTCTTACAGTCTGCATCCAAATTATCAAGCATAGAAGAGCATTACATTAATGGGGCTAAAGCAGAAGAATCCAAATATTTTTCTTTTTACCTAAAGCCAAAAACAAGCATTTAAGTCAAGGAAGGATCCTTGTTTTCCATTCTAAATTAGTTTTTTTTTTTAAAAAAAAACTAGAAACCATGATCCCAGTTCAGATATTTGAATTTAAGATTGAAAATCAAAATTGGAATCCTACAGTTCTCATGATTGGTATTAGGAATTTTAGCTTTCTTATATTACCAGACTCCAATATTTGGGAAGCGAAAAAGAACTGTTTAAAATTGAATCAGAACTGTTCACATTAGTTTTTTAGAATTCCATAAAAATCATGATACTAATGATCACTAGCACTGAGCATCATTGAGTATAATATCAAATACATGCTTATGATTGCAACCATGAGAATGGATCTTCAATTTACATTTCCTCATACAAAAAAAAAAAATTACGATTTTGGGGAATGCTTTCCCGTATGGAATTGGAATTAAACTCCAATAGCAATTGGTGCCAAACAAGTTGTCTCATGACTTGTACAAATTTTTATTCCAACGTGAATCTGAAAAGTTTTGACTGGATTGATTTCCATAACCGGATACAAATTTTTATTCCAACGATTTTTAAGGTCCAACCATTTTTGTCATGCAAAAATAGGAATCTAACAAAAATTTGGAGCCAGAACATAAATTTCATCAATCTTCTGGTTTCACAAAAAGAAAAGAAATGCAAGTGGTTTGAGCTTTTTGAGCATAGGCAAGATGATGCCCAATTTACTTGGGAAAGGAATGGACACAAGTAGGGGCAGAAGGGAGTAGGAAAAGGACAGTAATATTACCCTGATATTCATTTCTTGGAAGGAAAGAAAGCAGTAGAATTTCCATTCCAACTGTTTTCTTGGAAGAAATGCAAAAGAGAGGAAAACTTAAATTTTAATAATTTATTTGTTAAAATCTAAAAAAATAAAATTAGAAGAAAACTACATAAATTTTATTTGTTAAAACCTCTTATGAAATTTTATTTTAGCCTTTTAGTTTGGATTTAAGCTCCATTGCATATTGCATATGGACAATGTCTTTTCTAGTTCAAGACAAGTGGGGAAGATTTCCACTCTTTTTTGTCAAAGGAATCAAAAGAAAAGGACCAGCTGAGATATATCTCAGTCACTTTTTCAATGTTTCCTTCTTATAGGAAAAGCACATGTTCCACCTTGAATTCAAGCAACAAATGAAACCCAAGAGACATTTGGTTACCATGTTAATGAAAGTAGAAACTCCTAATTCAGCAATTCAATAACAGCATGAAAAATGTCGTTTCTATGTACATCCATTTTTATAATTGCAAATTCGATGGATTTACTTCTTAAAAGTAATCCCAATTAAACAGGAAACCACACCCTTTTTTATCTGTAAAGACAGTGCCCTAATCATCCATAGCTCAGAAGGAAACTATTTTGCTATTGATTTTGTAACTATACATTAAGTTGGTTTTAGTAGAGCAAAATCCTACATTGTACACAGGTACTTGGTTTATATTCAATGACAAAAGGGTAGGATCCGCAATTCAGTGCTAACATGAGACAATATTGTTTTCATGTCTGATGATTGCAAATCCCATGCATATACTTTTCTAATCTAACCTCACTTAAAAATGAACCACGCCCCTTTTTTTATCTCTAAGTAAACAGGAAACAACACCATTCTTTATTTCTAAAGTCAGGGTGCTTTAACAATCCAAAGATCATTTTACAAGTGATGATCCATTAAGTTGGTTGGCTAGGACAAAATCCTTTGCCATGCACACACTCGGTTTATGGTCTTATGAGAAAAATGTTGTTTCCACGTGCAGCCATTTTCATGCTTGAAACTTAAATACTTTCCCAATCGAACCACACCTTTCTTTATCTCTCAAGATAGGTTGCCCTAACCACCCAAGGTTTGAAAGGAAATCATTTTGCACTTGATCTAGTGACAATCAATCAATAAAGGTAGTTGATTTGGACAAAATCCTATGTCATATATACTTACTTGGTTTATGGACAATGATGAAAGAGATGGCTATTTTGCTCGAGTTGCATGGGAGACATTCATATATCAATGCTAACAATGACAACAATTGACTGATATCACATGATCACCTTTTTTTCCTAAAACAAATGAACCAGAATCATATATAGCATATTTCTTTATGTTTAAATTGTAGTACCTTTTTTTCCTATCATTTCTTACTAAATAGTGCAAGATTACAATATGGGGAAAAAAAATAACTTTGTGGAGGAAGATGTTTCGCAAGAGAAATAGTATTTAGTGTCCTTCATGTGAGGTTCCATGATCTTTGGTTTCCTCTCAGCCACAAATAATATGCACAGTTCATTGATTAAAAGAAGAGGGGAGAGTCACTCATATTATAGATTGAAGACAAAAATATGGCGTCCAATTGAATATAACAAGACTGAACAACATAAAATACATAATAATCCAATCTAAATAATACTAAATCTTCAGCATAAATGAAAGAAATTATTAGGATTGGAATAAATGAATTGCTAGAAATTCCAAGTTCAGATTAAAGAATGAAAATTTAATAAAATTAAATAATACTAAAACTATGGAAAAAAACTGTATAATGACAAAATAGTTATAGAATTTAAAAAAAATCTTCCATAATAAAAAAAATGCTCACAAAATGACAATGCTAATTTTAGATAAAAGGTTGAAGGAAATTTTTACAACAAAGACAATACCTAATTTAAATATACCACTAAGTAAGAAGGGCCTAAGTTTGTCATCCTAATTCACTCAATGTTTTTCTCTTAATCTCATCATATAGATCAAATGCAACTGATACAACTAATATTGAGGATTTGAATATGTATGTATGTTCCAAGCATCAATACCGATGGTGTAACTTATTTTCATGCAACAAAATGCAGTATAACAGGATTTTTGTTGACATTATTTTACGTCATGTTGCATATCAGAAGAAGAAAATAGCATGACAAAAAAATTCTCAATTGCACTTTTCTTTTATTTCCTTTAACAGAAAAGGTTAAGAGAAGGAAAAACTGCAGTTTACACTATATTGCTTGTGTCCAGCTTGGCTAGAATCCTAATTTTCACACAAAATGGAATGCAAAATTGAGCTTAAAAAAAATCTTTTTGATTTATGTTTCTTCTTTTTATTTACCTTGTAAAAATAAAATTTTAAGATTTTTTCCTCCCTTGTTCCTTCCATCAAAGTGGAAATATTTCTTCTATGATTTTTTTTACTAGTCTTTTTTCTTTTCTTAGTTGTATCCTTATTTTATAGGACAAGTCCTTAGTTTTCAAGACATTTGGGAGTGACAGTCATAAATGCAAGCTTCAAGTGCCTCATACAATGCCATTGCACACTACCAAAATCAATTCTCCAACACGAGTTTTCCAGTATAACTACTTTTTCCAAAGCAATTCATCAATTTAATGAGCATTATTTGAACTGGAATATTTTAGGGAAATTACCTAAAATAAAAATTAAAGTTCATCTACTCCTTTGAACTTGGGGGTGTTGGTATTTCAATATTCCTGTCAATTCTAAGCTCATCCTCGTAGGAACTGGTTAGGTTAATAGGAAATTCATCTTTATTGATTAATTAAGATGAATAATACACATCATTATACATGACATGTTTATATATATGGATTGCTAAAATTATATGTTTTTTTAATGAAAGTATGTATAGCTTAGGCTCATACAACTATGACATATGAGTCGTCATTCATCAACTAGTTGGTCATGCACAACCACAAATATGTGTGAAAATTCTAAGCAACTCTCCTTCAAGAGGGCACATCTCACTCGGTTTCATCTTAGGCATGCAACTTAGAAATCCACAGTGAGTTCATAAATCCCAACACTGACGTAATTCTAAAACAGCAACATATCCCGAATGAAATTGATTGGATTTTTGTCTCTTACTTCTTCCATTATTGGCACACATAAATAAGAAAAATGTTACAATTTCAAAAAAAAAGACAGCCCGGTGCACGAAGCTCTCGCCATGCGGGATCCCGGGGAAGGATCCATTGTACGCAGCCTTACCTTGTTTTTTGCAAGAGGCTATTTCCAATATTCGAACCCGTGACCTTTTGGTCACATGGCAACAACTTTACCGTTACACCAAGACAAAAATGACTAAGGGATAGCCAGCCACAACACGATTAAGGAATTCTTTTTATAGATATAAAAACTAAAGATGAGATGCTAATAATAACTGTTTATTCAGAATCAAATTTATTGAAAAAGAATCTCAATTTTGCACTAAAATATGACTTTCTAACAGATTATAATTCTTATGTTCACAATTAAATGAGAAAATAAAAGTAATTGATCACATTGGTAGAAAATAGGTATATTTTGTATACATTAGAACGTTCATTAACCTTAATTTTTGAGAATTTAGGTGCACAATATGACCATCTTTCACTGATTTTTCAAATCCCAAATTTTCAATACAAAAAAAAAAAAAAATCTAATTTCCATTTTTTGTCCATCAGTTCCAAAAGTACTATGATTCCAAAGAAGCTAAAATGGTTCAGAGAGAACATGAAAATGAATCATAATCATCTTAATTAACTTATGTAGTTCTATCACTAGGCTATACAAGATCTAGATAGGATACCAAGGCTGAAACTACAGAACAAATTAACTCAAAATAAAAATTGCTTACTTTCTACAGAACTGAATCGGATGCAAAACAACTCCTCTTTCAATTCCCCATCAGCAAAATCAGATGCATGCCACACGCACGATTTATCACTCCCCGCATGCTCCTGAATCTTAATGGTCGGAACAACTGACACAGCATATTTTTTTTGTAAATAATATTGAGAACCGATATGTAAGCACATATAATCAAAGTTGAGAAAAGAACAAGTGCTTCACCAAGATGGTTGGCGCAAATCTTGAGGGTCTTCGACTGCCGCATCACCAACCGCACCTTTCCAGTTTCCCTGTGCTTTAAAAGCTTCACGCTTCCCGTACCCCGCTCCTTCCACTGGTTGCCTTCCTTATCGAACCGGTAAAGTTTCGCCTTTCTGATGAGGAAAGCAACGAAAGGCATGAGAAAATCAGGCAACGTGAAGAACAAACTAGATTCGGGAGGACGAAAATCAGGAAAAATGACGAATAATTCTTACAGATCGAGGAGGGTGTCCTCTTCCTCCTCGCCAGTGGTAACGGCCACCTCGGCAAGGGTGACAATGGGAGTGATCTGGGCGCCAGTGTCCTCATCCTCGCCGACAGCGGCGGCCGCCTCCTCGCAATCGGGTGAGTTGCTCGCCATCAAATTCATACGAGAGAGTAGAAAGAAGAAAAGAATCAACAGCATTGCATTAGGGTTTATATTTTATACAGGAAAGGTTTACTTTTTAGAAAAACAAAGTGGCGTCGGATGCGAGACTATATCAACTGTCCGATCATTCCAAATATGAAGGGTAAGCCGTTTGATTGAGGAGCCTACCATTAAATGACTTGGGCGGACGGGATGGATGCCAGCGATACATGGACGCAGATCCAGAGAGCGCATAAAGGGCTATCATGCGGGAATTGCCCAAGGGCATCTAAAATTTGACATTACCTTCCTAAGATTTAAAAATGCCCAAAAAAATATACTTTTTCTCATTTTACCCCTTGTAAAATCTGATTATTCCTAGTTCTCTTTTCTCTATCTACCTGTATCTTCTCCCTCCTCTTTTCTAGAGATGTAATTGAGTGAGTCACGTTGAACTCTTGAATATTTGAGTTTGACTTATTTATAATTTAGTCGAGCTTGAGTTTATTTAATGAATATATTTATAACTCAGGAGCTTATTCGAACATTTATTAAGCTTAAATGAACTTAATAAATATAAATTATAAATTTAAATATTCATTAAAAAATAAATTATATATTTAGAGAAAATTATAATATTTTTATTAAAATTTATAATTTTATTCTATTAAATAAATTTAATATATTTGTCTCCTGAGTCAGGTCTGGTGGAGTTACTGTCTCATCGGGTCTGCCACCGCGTCTTCTAGTAGCCATGATTATCTTCATAATAACAACAATGCTAGCATAAGTCGTTATAGTTCCCAACTAGAGTAACATAAGGTAGTTATCATTCTTAACACGACCTAACATATGTTATCGTCAATCCTATCCTACCATCATATATCCCTAGACTAAAAATCATATAATAAGATAGGCATGTATACTTAAATAAACATATCAGGCATAAAATAAAGTAAGCATAAAAAAAAATTCTTACTTGGAGCGGCAGGATGGAGGCTTGATGTGTGTAGTGAGATGGCTAACCTGGCTCTGATACCAACTTGTAACGCCCGCCCCTTTTACCACTCCTGCCTAGTGAGGCCTAGAATCATACTAAGCATAGAATAACATACTAAGCATAGAGTATGAAATAACATGGTTCAACTTAAATAGTCATAGTATTCATTTCTAACACATGCATAGAAATCATGAAAGACATCAACATATTAAGCAGGTCATTTTATTTCTTTAGCCAAGTCACCATCACACATCTCTTGCCCCTTCCTGCTGCTCCTCTAGTTTATCCATTCTTTTCCTTGTACCACAGATAAAGGTAAAGAATGGATAAACTAGAGGAGCAGAAGGAAGGGGCAAGAGATGTGTGATGGTGACTTGGCTAAAGAAATAAAATGACCTGCTTAAGTGAACTTATGAATAAAATATTATGTTATGTTGATGTCTTTCATGATTTCGTATGCATGTGTTAGAAATGAATACTATGACTATTTAAGTTGAACCATGTTATTTCATTCTCTATGCTTAGAAACATAGATATGCTTCCGCTGTATGTACGTATGAATGTTTAAGTTTACTAAGTCTAAGGGTAAGGAAGTAACCCCGCCCTCACTAGGCAGGAGTGGTAAAAGGGGCGGGCATTACAGTTTACCTCATGTTGAATTTGCTTATAATAGAACGATCCATTCTACTACTCAATTTTCTCCTTTTGAGATTGTTTATGGGTTCAATCCACTAACACCTCTTGATTTGCATCCTTTACCTAATACTTCTTCTTTAGTTTACAAGGATGACAAAACAAAGGCAGAATATGTGAAGAAGCTTCATGAGCAGGTTAAAGCTCAAATTGAGAAGAAAATGGAGCAATATGCAAATCAAGCCAATAAAGGGAGAAAAAGAGTTGTCCTTGAACCCGGTGATTGGGTGTGGGTTCATATGAGGAAGGAACGGTTTCATACCCAAAGAAAATCAAAGCTTAAACCAAGAGGAGATGGACCATTCCAAGTGTTGGAAAGAATTAATGAAAATGCTTATAAAATTGATTTGCCCAGTGAGTATGGTGTTAGTGAAACATTTAATGTGGCGGATTTGAGTCCTTTTGATGTAGGTGATGAAGACCTAAATTCAAGGACAAATTCACCTAAAGAAGGAGGGAATGATGTGAGCCAAGAAGAGGCATTGAAGGGAATTGGGGGACCCATGACAAGGTCCAAGACTAAGAGAATGAAGCAAGCTTTGAAAGGCTTAATAATGGGGCTCAAGGAAAAGGAGGATCAATGCACAATGGAGGCAACAACTAAATGGATCACATTCCTTCAATTTGAAAGTGAAATTGAACCAACATGAGGACTATTTTCATATGCATTTTTTTTGGGTGGTGGGTCTAAAGTGATTTTTGATGTCCTTTGTGGGGTTTTAATGCATTTTTGAGAGTTCCTAAGCTAGTATAATAAATACCATGCATGCATGGTTGCATTAAGCTAGTATTAGGGATTAGTCGTTGCATTAGTGGATAATAAATACCATGCATGCAAGCATAATATTTATTGCATAATTAGTGCATATTGGATCTTAGGAGATGTTAAATAGGAGAACTCTTGTATGGCAAATCAAGTAAGTTTGAATGAAAATTTGAGTTTTTCTTTTGTGAGAGTTTCCTTCTAGTTCTTAGGTAAAGAACTAATTCTGATCTTATCAAGGCAACTTGTGGTGATCAAACCCCATGACTTATCACTCACCTTCTCATCTTGCTTGAGTGTGGCATCAATACCCTTCCCCAAGTTGAATTTCAAGGCGATCCATTTACAAGGTTCTTTATCATAGTCTTGTTGCTAATTTTGATGTTGATATATTATATCTCGCGTATGATTTTGTTGTGGATGGAAGTGTAGAGACTTATGATATAGAAGCAATACCCCAAGAATCATTTTCTTTGGTCACATAACCGCTTGACACAATGGATGTATCAGGATTTGAACAAGTTGACAATGAAAGTGTAGGTACTTGTGCAGTAGAGGCAAAGTCCCAAGAATCACCTTTTTTAGTGAGACCATGACTTGAGCCAGAACCTTTCTTATCTAAATTTGAAATCGTGTTCAATGATGTACTTACTCTAGTGATTGGTAAAAGTCAAATTTCATTTGATATATCTATTGCTACTAATCAATTCTTTTTTGAGCATGTTGGTGGTAGGATGTATTTTGGACAACATTCAACTAGACGACCTCATAATGAGCCTTTGAACGAGAGCATATTTGTTAAAAGACTAAGAACCCTTGACAAAAGGGTTTTAAAATATCTGATTCCTCCAACATCATGATTTTGATAAGTCAAATAAGGCGTTGAGCTAATGACCTTAAATAAGCTAGGGCTTCGTTGCCTAATCACAGTTATGACTTTCACCTGCCTAGTGTCCACTAGGACTTCTTTGCCTAATCTCAACTGGAAATTTTACCTTACCTAAGATTATTTAGGACTTTCTTTCAAACTCAGTTATACTTGTTAGATCACAAGACAACTTAACTTTGAACTCCTTTGCCATTATCAAAACACAGGTTCGATCGTCTGGTGCTCCGTGCACCAACAATCTCCTCCTTTTTATTATGGCAATCTAATTCAAAAGTTAAGTAAAATCATATAGTAGTTCAAGGAAAAAATATAGTAATTTAATATTAAAACAATTTAAACACACAAAAAAAAACTTTTTAAGAATAAGTTCGAGTGTTAAGGTAACTTTTAATGGAAAGATTAAGGAAACAATCTTTTCAATTTAGCTCCCTCTTAACTTTCTCTCCCCCTTAACTTTTGGCCATTCTCTCCCCCTTTTCCATTTATCAAAAACAATTTAGGGAGGAAAAAAATACTTAATGAAACATTTTAGTTTTTCAAGTACTTAGTTTTTGTGACAAAGTTTAAACTTGGAAAAAAAACTTATTCTTTGAAAAACACTTTGAAACAAACTTTGCTTTTGATATAGTAGAATTTTTCTTTAAAAAACAAGGAAGTTTTCAAGAGTTTAACTTGAGTACTATTTTTGAAAAAACTTTCAAACAACTAAAAATACTTAGCATTTTTGTAAAAGCTTTGAAAAAGAACTTGACTTTTGAAATACATCATTTTTAAAAGATATATTTTTAAAGTAGACTTTAGTTTTTGAAAATACTTAGTATCTTTGAAAAGATACTTAAAGGCTTTAAAAAAGAACTTAGTTAAAAATAATTAGGTTTTTTTTAAAAAATAACTTAGTTCCAAAAAAACATTTGACTTTTGAAAAATTTCTTTTGCTTCTTAGTAAAAAAAACTCTTTTTTTAAAAAAAAATAAACAAGATTGACAGAATGAGTATACTCCTAGGATCCAAGCATAAGTTATTTATAAAAAAATTAAGTTGATAAATTAATTAAAGACATTAATTAAGTTTCAAAAACTATTAAATTTGAAATTTTAATTAGGATTAAGATTTGAATTTAAGTTAAGATTTTGAAATTAATTAAAGTTTTAAAATTAAGTTTTTGAAATTAATTTAAGTTTAAGTTTTGAAATTAATTTAAGTTTAAGTTTTGAAATTAATTTAAGTTTTAGAAATTAATTAAGTTTTAAAATTAATTAAGTTTTGAAATTAATTTAAAGTTTTCCAATTAACACAGTGGAAAATGGAAATAAGAATACAAACACCAAAGATTTACTTGGTTCGAAACCTATGACGACTTCTACTCCAAGTCCTGAGATTATTGATCGCTTTCGTTGGGCAATCACTATAATTTCAAATAATCTTTACAAATAGTGTACAGAAATGACTGGTACAAGTATTGCAATAAAGCAAAGTTTACTGACAACAAGAGAGTTAGCAGTTGTTTGTCAATTGTTGAATCATTCTAGAGCAGCATGTAAGAGAGGAAGTTGTTCTAAATTTTTGTGTGTCTTCAGAGCTGCTGGTTGAACCCTTTTCATAATCGAGTTGAACCTGGTTTGATCTATTGATCTCAGGATCACTGTTTGACTTAGCGTTGATTCATCAACCAATCCTCCCTGATCGGTCGACTAATCCTTTTGAATCTTCCTAGCTTTCCATCCAGATGTTGCCACTTCGGATAGAAGTCTTTGTTCGATCAATCGATCCTGCCATTCGGTCGATCAAACTTTCGATGCTCCTCAGCTTATCTAGTTTGATCAACCTATTTTAATCAACCTGTAGTCTATCCATTGTTCGATCGACTGAACTCGAGATTCTGTCGACCGATCCCTTGGTCAAAAACTTGGTTGTGAGCTAATCTAATCTTTGAGGTTTCGTCGACTGGTCCCAACGTTTGGTCGATCGAACAAGGCAAAACCCTTAACCTACAAAATGTTAGTTTCCTACAAATAGAGTTAGAATAATAGGTAGATAAGGTATTTTGATAGTCTTTAGATTGTCAGGTTTTGACTTTCAGATTTTCTAAAAATCCTATGTCAAACTGACACCTATGTTCCCTTAACGGGTAATGCGTCCTCACCTACTCCTCTCAGAAGAGTTTACCTTTTGCCAGATCAGTCCTCTAAATCATCTAGACTTTTTTTCAATGTCCGAGACATCAGGACTTCATGCTGGACCTCCGATCCATGACCCATCCAGTCTTCCGCTTGGTTCCGCGACCCCAGGACATTCACCTAGCGTCCTGGACTTTAAGATTTCACCTAATATCCTCGACCCGCCAAGTCTTTGCCCAGTGCCTCGGACCAAGACTTTGTTGCCTAATCACAGATAGGACTTTCTACCAACCCATTGTCCACCAAGACTTTTACCTTATCTAAAATCACTTAGGACTTTCTTGTAAACTTAGTCATATTTGTTAGATCACAAGACAACTTAATTTTGAACTTCTTTGCTATTATTAAAAAACAGAGTCGATTATATGGTGCTCCCTGTACCAACCACTTATTAGTACATGTGTCCTAAGAAGATCTCCTAAACTATATTTTAGTTACTAGATGGGGCTCGGATCAATTAAACTCATTTAAAAAAATCATATCCCTACATTTGCATGTATATACATTTGCATTTGTGTTAGTGCTTCATTCTTAAAAGCACCAAAAAAAAAAAAAAACATTTGAATTGCATAAGGGAAAACAAAACAGTTGTTGTAAGTGAAATCTAGTAATTTACCCCCTTTGAGATCGAGCTAGGTTGCTAGGGAAATAAATGATAAGATTCTATTGATTTTGAGTACTCCTTTGAGACCTTGGGTAGTTTGAGAGGGATGAACCAAGCGTGTGGCAGGAAAGTGCCTATCACTAGGATTATAAGGAAATCAGTTACATAATGACTTGACTAGACATAAAGTTGAAAAGTTGGAAAAACTTTAGCCACTCATCACACCAAGCATGGAGAACTTATTCTTAGGCCACACTCAAATTACTTTGATATCATGCTCACCAATGGTACTATTTGATAGAGTTAGATTAAGTCATCAGGGATTATGATGCACTACATTGATACATAGGCTTAGATTGTAGATTTTTTTTAGGACAAGAAAAGGTTTAAGTATGAGGGTGTGATGTACATAGGTTATATATTCATTTAGACCATTATTAATGCACATTCACTTGCATTTCTTATATTTGATTTATGTTATCACACTCCTTTTCATCATTTTATCAGCATGATACTTGTTTTATTAGGAGATCTACTACTCTTTGTATTTTCATTAACAAGACACATTTTGGAGCAAAAATGGACATTGGAGTAAGTTTGGAAGAGAGTTCAGCAAGGCATGTCCATGTCTTTTAACTCATAGGGCCATGGTAGGGCCATACATGGCCATGCCTACCTCACAGGGCCATGTCAAGATCATATCTACTTCAAATGGTCATAACTTTTTTCTTGGTCAGAGTTATGGGTTGTTCTTGATACCATATTGTAGCTAACTTCAATATACACAACTTAACTTTATACTTCAACTAGAGAAAACCATGTTTAGATGTGTTAAAAGGCTCCACACATAAGGCACGATCCTGAGGCATGACCATGTAAAATTCTATAGTTTTTTTGCATTGTATAACAAAAGTAAAATGGTCATAACATTTTTCTCAGTTGGAGTTACTAGCTGTTAAAGATACCAAAATGTAGCTGACTTCAAGTTCTACAACTTTGATTTAGACATCAACCTGAGAAAACCATGTTAAAAAAATGATAAAAGGCTCTACAAGTGAGATACAACCTGAGGCACGACCGTGTTAGGTTTCACATGTTAGTATTAGCCCTAAGAGCTAATTATGAGATGATTAGATTTATTGGGTTAATGACTTATTGGGTTAATGATTAATCCAATATACTAAATCCAACCCATTAAGAGGATAATGTAGATTAATTGGTATTGATCCTGTCTGAGAAACTTGACAAAATGGAAAGCTGGGGAGAGGACTTACTACCGATGAAGAAGAATACCTGAAGACTTCTGATCCGAGAAAACCAAAGCGGATCCGGAAGAATACAAGCATTGAACACCCTCCTTATGTGAGAATCTCAGGACGAAAGGAAGGATCCAATGGAGAACGCCGAGATCTGAAACTTCCAAGACTCCCTGCGCACAAGAGACCGACCAACACTATTGTCAGTGACCTAAGACCGGGGTGGGAATCCCTGGCTAGGCCCTCCGATGCTCAAGTTAGTGATCTCTCTTCGTGTGGAAGGAAGGAAGAAGATGAACAGTGATTAAAATTAGGGTTTGTCCTGAATGGTTGTGAGTGTGGGCATGAGCATGAGCGTACCTGGCCAACGGAGAGGATTCCCCTTTTTATACCACTTCATATAACCTCCGTAGTCATGAAGTGGACCTCAGTTTGTTAGAGTTTGTTATGAGATGACGTCATCCCTGTACTTGCAGAAAATAGCTTTTAAGGAATCTTTTTTGTACCCCAAATGTACCTTCTTTGTCGCCTAGTGCCTGTAGAAGAGTTTAGAAATATTCTTCCTGCCAAATTAGCAAACCTGTTATACAATCGCATACTACAGATATATTTATAAATATTCTTGAAACATTTGTTACCCAGGCCGATATTGACATATATTTTCTTAAGTATGTTATCCCGGCCGATATTGGTTTATATTTCCTTAAGCCTGTTGTCCTGGTCAATATTGGTTTATATTTCCTTAAGTCTGTTGTCCCGGCCGATATTAGCCTATATTTCCTTAATCATGTTGCCTCGGTCGGTATTGGGCTATGTTTTCTTAAGCGTGTTATCCCGACCGATATTGACTTATATTTCTTTAAGCATGTTGCCCCGACCGATATTGGCTTATGCTTTCTCAAGCCTGTTATCCCGGCCGATATTGGGCTATACTTTCTCAAGCATGTTACCCCGACCGATATGGACCTATATTTCCTTAAGCCTGTTATCTCGGCCGGTATTGACCTATATTTCCTTAGACCTATTATCTCGGCCGATATTGGCCTATACTTTCTTAAGCATGTTATCCCGATCGATATTGGTCTATATTTCCTTAAGCCTATTATCTCGGCCGGTATTGGCCTATATTTCCTTAGGTCTGTTATCCCGGTCGTTATTGGCCTATATTTGCTTAATTCTGCTATCTCTTTTCCCCTTTTCACCGGGGACCTACTAAACCTAACTCATATCAGGTATCATCATTGAAAGAAGACCAAAAGGCAAAGACTCTTGGTATTCCTTAAAGAATATAAAAGGCCTTTTGAGCTCATTTTTCATGAGAGACTCTTGATCTTCTAGTCTTCTTCCTCCTCTTCTTTGGCCAATACCTCTCTTCTTGCTCCTGGCTAAACCTCCAAGTGTGGCTAGCACTATAGTGGTGGTTTCTCTCCAAATCATGAGTTCGTGAGATGGACGGAACATGTTCGTGTGGATACCGTAGAGACGCGAACGCTTAATCGTGCTGAAATCCACTGAGGATAAAGTTGCTATCAGGCGTTCGTGTTTACACAACAAAGGTACAACTCTTAATTCAACTAGTATATAGTTTCCTTTGCATAAATCTTCTAGAAAGGATCTTGTTGTTTATTCTGCTGCGCTTGTGTTATTTTGTGCTCAAGATCTCTTACATCACACACCCCCATGGTCGTGCCATGCTAGGAGACATAGTTGTGCCTCCTCTTCCAAAAGCACACAGACCGTGTGGCGAAGGAAGTGAGGGGACATGACCCCTTGCTTATAAAAGGGGGTTTTCTCCCCTTTTAACCTATTTTTAGTTTGGGGTTCTGCCCCCTTCCTTGGAAAAGGGGGTTTCCCTCTAGGAGAAACCCTAGAGCCTCTGGTTTTGCTGATCCACACCATTCATCCACCTCTGGAGTAAGGAAGTATCCTAAAGACATCGACAAACTCTGTGATAAGCATTTCTTCTCCTCTATCTTCCATTTGGAGTTGTAAGAATATTTTATTTTATGTTATTGATTTGTTATTCCTTTGCAATGGAGTAGATCTTCCTTGTTCTAGAACTAGGGAGTAGTTATGATGTGAATTGATGTAAAACTTTATGGATATACACATCTTTTATTTCTATGACATGCTTGAGTTGGTACAGGGTGTACCGGATTATTGAACCTGTGTTTGGATAATGGCAAAGGGGTTCAAAGTTAAGCTATCTTGAGATCTAACAAGTGTGACTAAGTGTGCAAGAAAGTCCTAAGTGATCTTAGGTAAAGGAAACTCCTAGCTGCAGTTAGATAACAAAGTCTTGGTCCAGGGGAAATCTTGTCGCGTTGAGGACTTTGGGCAAAATTCTAGAGTCGAGGAATTTAGGTGAAAATCCTGGGAGTTGCGGACACTAGGTAGAAGATTGGATGGGTCATGGATCGAACATTCAGTATGAAGACCTGAAGTCTCAAATACTGAGCAAAAGTCTAGAAGGTCTGGAGGATCAGTCTGGTAAAAGATAATTTCTCCTGAGAGGAGTAGGTAAGGATGCGTTCCGCGAAGAGAGAACAATAGGCGTTGGTTAGACATAGAGTTTCAATGAAACTCAAAGTCAGGATCAAACAGTTCGAATGCTATCAAAATCATACCTCATTTATATTATTTTGCCTAAACTAACTTTATTTTATAAAAATAAGAAGTTGCTGGAAAAAGTTGATCCTAGCGCCCGGTGTCCAGGTGCCCGGAGCTGCTCCAAGCTCCCAGGAAGGCTTCACCCGGAGTAAGGTTCCTAGCCAAGCGTCCTTACAGTCCGGGCACCGGGAGTTTCTTCAAGTGCCTGAATGGCCAAAAATTGATTTTTACAATGAGTTGGAGCATGATGATTGATGGACCTATGTCACAATCATGGTGCCCGGGGGTGGTCCTGGCCCCTGGAGATGGATAACTTTTGCATATCAAGTTTCGACAAGAGCACACCGTGTCAACCCTATGGGGGCGCTGATAATGGGTATTTTTGTATATTATTTTGGCTCTTATACTTAACATTTTATACTTTCTCGCATACTTAATGTTGTGTTTATATAATGATTTGTGAGTTGAATATATTTTGGACTTAATTATAAATTTCTTACAAATTATGGAATTTAATTTCATATTTTATGTGATTTTGTAGGAAATTCAAAGATCCATGGATTAGGGTCGAACCAGATCGAATTTGGCTTGATTTGGAGGCCAAATGAGGAAGATCAAGCTAAATTAACGTGGATCGTTGATCAAGATCCAGTGAGATCCTGCCCCATTTGTTAGATCAAGTGATCTAGCCCTTCATCCTCATTTAAAGAGATCTGGACCGTCCATAAAGATCATCCTCATCCAAGTCCAATTCATCTCCAATTTGGATCAAGAGAAGAGCCCAATTTGAGCCAACAATTCAACTCTTAAAGCCCACTCTTCAAGCCCAATTCCAAAAATCAAATTTCAATTTCTTATTGGATTCGGATCTACGCTCTAATGGATATCCTTTCCTTAACCCAAACCAGAAACCATTAAGAAATCTTACCTGTTCACGCGGATGCACAGTAGCCCCGATCCCATCTTCCTGTTCGTGTTTCTTCTTGCTGCGGGGTAGGGCTCACGATCTTCACCCCCACCGGCACTCTTTTCCTTCCTTCTCTCCGGCCGGTGGCTTCTCCTTTGCTTTCACTGCCGCCGGCCGGCCAACCACATCCCACTTCTCCTTCTCAGATTCCAGCGGCGACGACGACATTCTTCTTGGCGGGCAGCAAGCGGACGACAACGATCTCCACCTCACTGGAGGGGTTCTCCGGTGAGATTCTTCACTTTCCAGCATTCTTCCTTAACTCCTGCTTTCTGGGGTTTAGTCTGCAGGATGAAGAGGGTGGCGGCAGTTCATCTCACAGCAGCTTCAATTCATCTCCGGCCAACTTCCAGCGAAGGGGTTCTTCATTGGAAGATTCACCATCATCGTGTCGACACAAGCAGCCACTAGCAGAGTGTTACTGTCCACCGGTTTTAGGGGTTCTGAGCCGGGCCTTTCGTGTGACGGTGAAGGATAGTTGTTGGAATGAGAAGAAGAAGTGTGGATTGTGTTTGGTTTAGTTAGTTTAATTCTGCTTATTGCTCATGTTTTCTTGTTTGTGTAGAATTTTTATTGAATCCTTGTATTGAACATGATTTCCATGTTTGAATTGCATGTAGTTCGTTTAATTTGTTTCATGCATATCATGTGTTTGATGAAATGTTTCTCTAAGTAGTTAGGTTCAATTTGATGTATTTTATTTTGTTTAATTCCTGTTTTTGTCTTGTTCTTTCAATTTCATTAAGTTCTAGTTTGATTGAATGTAATTTGGATAGATTAGTTTAGGCTTTCATTACATGTTTAGGCATCATTACATTCTTAGTTTCGTTAATGCTTTACTTCATGTTATGCCCATTGATAGATACTTGTATTATAGTGTGACAATGCGATGTAGGAAAATCTTCAATGGTTAGTTAGGGTAAACATAGTTTTCTTTACTTGCATTGTCTTTCATTTACTAGATGAGGTTTCATTTAATGCTTTGTCATTCTATTTCTTAGTTTAATTGTGTTGATAGTTAATCCATAGCGTAGAGTGACAATGCGTTATGGATTAATTGTTAGCACCTAGTTAGATTTCATTGCAGCATTAGATTAGTTTCTTACTTGCTTTACTTTTTTATTTGTTAAATTTAGAATCAAAACCCAAACCACCATTTCCATATTGAAAACCCCAAAAACTAGAAATAACATACGATCCTAAGTTTACCATCCTATCATTGCTTTCATTGGCGGACGCCCCGAGTCATTCCTATGCTACATTAGCGTAGGAGGGGTTTGGTAATTCATTGTTTGATGCCCAATTAGCGACAAAATTGGGTCGAAATCAAAATGGCACCGTTGCCGGGGAAAGAGTAGCGGTGTTTAGTAATCTTAGGATTGTTTCTATATTTTCTTTCTTTCTTTCTTGTTTCTATTTTTTTTGTGGTTGTAAAAATTCAAAAACATTGTTAGGGGCTTAATTGTTTTATCTCTTGTATGCATGTATTCTATCTTATATATTTTTCTGTGTCTTTTGATGGAATTTGCATGAGTGTTTCAGGTAAGACCAAGAAATCTGTGTGTTATCAACAGTTTTAGAGTTTCAGTGTGTTCAGAACCTCAGACTTAATGAGCAACATGGAGAAGGACACTAAAAAGACTCTCAGAGTGCTTTGGACACCAGATTTTTTAGTTGATTCATTCTGCATTCGGTATTCTAATTTAGAGACAGACTTTAAGCTTTGGCATATTGTACATCTACTACCAAAGTTTCATGGACTTTCTGGTGAAGATTCCAACAGACATCTGCATGATTTGAAGATGGTTTGTTCTTCATGGAACCCACATGGCATATCAGAAGAAGATGTTAGACTTAGAGCATTTCTATTTTTAGTAGCAGATTCAGCAAAAGATTGGTTATATTGTCTTCCACCCAACTCTATCACTAGCTGGATCAAGATGAAGAAATTATTTCTTGCGAGGTTCTTTCCTGCTTCTAGGATTGTAGCTATTCGGAGGAGTATTCATGGATCCAACAATTCACAGGAGAACCATTTCAAGACTATTGGGAGAGATTTAAAGGACTTATTGCTAGTTGCCCTCAGCACCAGATAAGCGATCTACTACTAATTATGTACTTCTATGAGGGATTGCTTCCCATGGACAGGAGTATGATTGATGCAGCTAGTGGAGGGGCTCTAGTTAACAAGACAACTACACAAGCCAGAGAACTTATCGAGATTATGGCTGCAAATTATTAGCAGTATGGGACTAGACCGATGATTACCGGGGATGTTCATTCCTTTGTCAGTGTACTCCCTACCAGGATCCAGTATCACCAGCCTGATCCTTAGTATTATTAGACTCATCAGCAGGACAAGTATAATTAAATTGAAGGATTCAGGTATGGGAATACACAACAAAGGATTTCTAAGTGGCCCCAATATTATCAGCTTTACTTTCAGCACTATCAGCCTGAGCATCATTTTAGGGAGCAGTCACAACAATTTTTGCAACATCAAGAAACACAGTTCTAGCCAAGAACACATTCATCGACACAGTTACAATTACAATCAGATCAACCTACTGCATTAAATTCTGAGGAGATGGATTGTAGAGTTTGTGATATTCCTGACTTTAATTCTGCTACTCTACATGACTCTTCTAGTTTTTTATATCATGATATTGTAATTGATTTTGATATTGTTGTTGTCGATGATATTGTTCCAGATAGTCTTGATGTTGCAGGTATAGGGGATGATGATGGAAGTGTAGGGGAGACCCAAGAATCATTTCCTATGACTATTCTACCACCATTTGAGCCAATGGAGCATGCTATTTTACTTAGTGACGATGGAAGTGTAGGGGCAACTCAAGAATCACTTCCATTGATTGTACCTGATCCAGAGCTAGATTTTTTACCTGATCAAGATAATGTCGCATTTACTATTTTAGAACCTCCAGGTAACTTTGAATATGGTAAGGATAATATTTGTTCTGAATCTTTAGGAAATTCCATGGAGGTAATTAAGTTTAATTGTAATGAATGTGACACATCTTGTGATTCATGCTCTATTGATTTTGTTATTATTTCTAGTCTATCTGACACAAACTGCATGTAGGATTTGCATCCTCTTTTTAGTGCACAGGATTTCTTCAGACATTTCATTTGCAGTCAATCATGTAAAGATGCATTCTATCATTTGAAGAAAGCCCTAACTCTATATGCAATAATGAAGCTTCTGGAGTGGACACTCCATCTGAACCATCTTCGTCCACCAAAGAAAATTTTTGAGGAGTCGAAGGTGGAGGGAGCATTTTTTATTTCACCTACAACCATTCCACTTCCAGATTGGCCTCTGGAACTGAATCGACTCCGACCACCAGAATTTTAGGGGAGCCTGTTCCATCTCACTTTTACTTTTCCTTTCTGCTTGTATATATTTCTTTACTTTGGTTGCTTTGTTTGCTTTATTTGCTTTTGCTTAGTAGTTCATTTTTAGTTTGCTTTGCCAGTTTTCATAATAAATTCCCTATGCATTCTTTTTATTATTTTAGAAATTGTGAAAGTTAGTTAAATTTGATTGTCGAATTTGATGATTTATTGTCATGATTGGATTCTTGGATTACATGTGATTACAACTTTGTGATGGATTTCATGTTGGTAGATTGAGATGATAAATTTTGATATACCTAGTGAGGATATTTTTGAGCCTATTATTCCTATTGATGTGTGATGCACTTGTGGTTAATGCTACTCTAGAACTTGCTTAATTCTTTCAAGACCACATTATCATAGGTTTGCATGATTTTTATGAAGGCTATCTCACTTCCTTTTATTCATTCCTTTTGTTATCACATGTTGTTTGAATAATTCCCTTATCTTTGAGCATTTCATTCTTTTCTCTCTTCCAGTAATTTCCCTCTTTTGCTTTCTTCTTTTGGATATGGATATCTTGGATGTTATATAATGAGTGTTTTGTCCGAGACGGACAAAAATTTAAGTGTGGGGGGAGAGAAATAGCTTAGTGGAATTTAGTGGAAGCATAGGTGAACCATGCTTGATCACCATAGGTAAACCATGCTATTTATCTTTTTATTTGAGCTATTGATGATGTTGTATAATGTTGCACAACATGTTGAAAAAAAATTTGAAAAAAAAGAAAAAGAAAAAAAAGAGCAAATGAAAAGAAAAAAAAAGAGAACAGCAAAAAAAAAATGAAAAAAAATTGAAAAAAAAGAGCTTTAAATTGTTGTGTCCTTTTTATGTTTGAGTGTGGTAGAAATTTTTAGAGAGACAATCTTTATTGCAGAAATATTTTGATGTTATTGTATATCATGAGTAGTGATTTTTATTGGAAAGCTATAGTAGAGGTTGTCTATATGTTTATTGGATTTATGAGAAAAACTTTGACATGTGATATTTTGTATTCATTTGTGGTACAATTTTTGTGAGTGACAATTTTTACCTTAGCAACATTTAGATTTTATTGTATATTATTAGCGGATGTTTATTGAAATGCTAGAGTAGGAGTTGTTCACATTTTTATTGTATTGATGAAAGGTGATAGAATTTTTTGTGAGTAACAATCTTTATGGTATCAAAATTTGGATTTTATTATAGATCATGAGTGAATGTTTATTGAAAAGCTATTGTAGAGATTGTTCACATTTTTATTGAGTTTTTAGAGCTAGCTTGGAAGTTTGGATGAGATACTTTTGGGGCATTATTCTCTTGTACTCATCTATGTAACATTTCAATATGTCCATGTCTTCCACCAATAACATGCTTTATCTTCTTATTTCTTTTCTTACACTATCATTTGCTTGATTCATGTTTCCTTTATATTTCAAATAATGTCTTCAATATTTTATTGTGCACTCTTATGTATATAGTGGTGGAGATTAGAAGCAAAGCAAGCATATGGTAGTGCATTAATCATGAGTAGCTTGAGTGAGCTCCATTATTACATGTATTTGAGAGGAGAGCCACAATCATTTACCTTATGAGGTTATATTATTATCATTTTCCGTTTATCTATTATGCATTGAAATTATCATGTTTGTTAATTAGTGTATGAATTGAATCCATGAATGCTTTGGTCATTTGAATTGGACAATCTTAGGTAACTTTCCTTTCACTATTTTCTATGTATGATTGAGAATTGCTAGGGAATGCATCTTTAGTTATTTTTCTTGTTCTATTTTACTTGCTCAAGGCGAGCGAGAATAAGTGTGGGGGAGTTGATAATGGGTATTTTTGTATATTATTTTGGCTCTTATACTTAGCATTTTATACTTTCTCGCATACTTAATGTTGTGTTTATATCATGATTTGTGAGTTGAATATATTTTGGACTTAATTGTAAATTTATTACAAATTATGGAATTTAATTTCATATTTTATGTGATTTTGTAGGAAATTCAAAGAGCCATGGATTAGGGTCGAACCGGATCGAATTTGGCTTGATTTGGAGGCCAAATGAGGAAGATCAAGCTAAATTAACGTGGACCGTTGATCAAGATCCAGTGAGATCCTGCCCCTTTTGTTAGATCAAGTGATGTAGCCCTTCATCCTCATTTAAAGAGATCTGGACCGTCCATAAAGATCATCCTCATCCAAGTCCAATTCATCTCCAATTTGGATCAATAGAAGAGCCCAATTTGAGCCAACAATTCAACTCTTAAAGCCCACTCTTCAAGCCCAATTCCAAAAATCAAATTTCAATTTCTTATTGGATTCGGATCTACGCTCTAATGGATATCCTTTCCTTAACCCAAACCAGAAACCATTAAGAAATCTTACCTGTTCACGCGGATGCATAGTAGCCCCGATCCCATCTTCCTGTTCGCGTTTTTTCTTGCTGCGGGGTAGGGCTCACGATCTTCACCCCCACCGGCACTCTTTTCCTTCCTTCTCTCCGGCCGGTGGCTTCTCCTTTGCTTTCACTGCCGCCGGCCGGCCAACCACATCCCACTTCTCCTTCTCAGATTCCAGCGGCGACGACGACATTCTTCTTGGCGGGCAGCAAGCGGACGACAACGATCTCCACCTCACCGGAGGAGTTCTCCGGTGAGATTCTTCACTTTCCAGCAACTCCTGCTTTCTGGGGTTTAGTCTGCAGGATGAAGAGGGTGGCAGCAGTTCATGTCATAGCAGCTTCAATTCATCTCCGGCTAACTTCCAGCGAAGGGGTTTTTCGTTGGAAGATTCACCATCATCGTGTCGACGCAAGCATCCACCAGCAGAGTGTTATTGTCCACCAGTTTTAGGGGTTCCGAGCCGAGCCTTGCGTGTGACGGGCAAGGATAGTTGTTGGAATCGGAAGAAGAAGTGTGGATTGTGTTTGGTTTAGTTAGTTTAATTCTGCTTATTGTTCATGTTTGCTTGTTTGTGTTGAATTTTTATTGAATTCTTGTATTGAACTTGATTTCCATGTTTGAATTGCATGTAGTTCGTATAATTTGTTTCATGCATATCATGTGTTCGATGAAATGTTTCTTTAAGTAGTTAGGTTCAATTTGATGTACTTTATTTTGTTTAATTCCTGTTTTTGTCTTGTTCTTTCAATTTCGTTAAGTTCTAGATTTGATTGAATGCAACTTAGATAGATTAGTTTTGGCTTTCATTACATGCTTTAGGCTTCATTACATTCTTAGTTTCATTAATGCTTTACTTCATGTTATGCCCATTGATAGATAATCTTGTAACGTAGTGTGACAAAGCGATGTAGGAAAATCTTCAATGGTTAGTTAGGGTAAACATAGTTTTCTTTACTTGCATTGTCTTTCATTTACTAGATGAGGTTTTATTTAATGCTTTGTCATTCTATTTCTTAGTTTAATTGTGTTGATAGTTAATCCATAGCGTAGAGTGGCAATGTGTTGTGGATTAATTGTTAGCACCTAGTTAGATTTCATTGTATCATTAGATTAGTTTCTTACTTGCTTTGCTTTTTATTTGTTAAATTGAGAATCAAAACCCAAATCCCCATTTCAATATTGAAAACCCCAAAAACTAGAAATAACATATGATCTTAAGTTTTCCATCCTATCGTTACTTTCGTTGGCAGACGACCCGAGTCATTCCTATTCTACATTAGCGTAGGAGGGGTTTGGTACTTCATTGTTTGATGCCCAATTCGCGACAAAATTGGGTCGAACTCAAATCGACGTCGTTGCCGGGGGAAGAGTGGCGGTGTTTAGTAATCTTAGGATTGTTTCTCTATTTTCTTTCTTTCTTGTTTCTATTTTTTTTTGTGGTTGCAAAAATTCAAAAACATTGTTAGGGGCTTAATTGTTTCATCTCTTGTATGCATGTATTCTATCTTATATATTTTTCTGTCTTTTGATGGTATTTCTATGAGTGTTTCAGGTAAGACCAGGAAATCTGTGTGTTATCAGTAGTTTGAGAGTTTTAGTGTGTTCAGAACCTCAGACTTAATGAGCAACATGGAGAAGGACACTAAAAAGAATCTCAGAGAGCTTTGAGCACCAGATTTGTCAGTTGATTCATTCTGCATTCGGTATTCTAATTTAGTTACAGACTTTGAGCTTTGGCATATTGTACATCTACTACCAAAGTTTCATGGACTTTCTGGTGAAGATTCCAACAGACATCTGCATGATTTGGAGATGGTTTGTTCTTCATGGAACCCACATGGCATATCAGAAGAAGATGTTAGACTTAGAGCATTTCCATTTTCAGTAGCAGATTCAGCAAAAGATTGGTTATATTGTCTTCCACCCAACTCTATCACTAGCTGGATCAAGATGAAGAAATTATTTCTGGCGAGGTTCTTTCCTACTTCTAAGATTGTAGCTATTCGGAGGAGTATTCATGGAATCCAACAATTCACAGGAGAACCATTTCAAGACTATTGGGAGAGAATTAAAGGACTTATTGCTGTTGGTGCGGTTAGCACTAACGATTTAACCCAGGTTTTGATGAATGACAAATAGGTTAAGTTAGTTTTGTTGTTGTCTGACACTTTGATCGAGTGTGCAGGAGAAGTCCAGACAGGTCGACGGGCTGACCGGATGTCTGGCAAGAAGTCCAAGCGGGTCGACGGGCTGACCGGACGCTTGGCGAGAAGTCCAGCTAGGTCGACGGGCTGACCGGATAGCTGGCGAGAAGTCCAAGCGGGTCGACGGGCTGACCGGACGTCTGGCAGGTAAGTGAGGTAAGTCACTGGAGGGGAGTGACTGTGAGGACGCGTTCCCGGGAAGGGGACATTAGGCGTCGATCCGGCTTAGATCCATTTCGGATGTCTAAGTCGAGATCGTGACTAGATTCCGGTCTCGGAAAGACGGAATCTAAGTCATACTCTTTTTTATCCATCTGTTGAACTTTAACTGTGCTAACAATCTGTTTTACAGGATACATATTTGCCTCGGACTAACTTTGTTTTGCAGGAAAAGGGAGTTTTCTGAAACAAGGTGGTCCGGGCGCCCGGAGGGGATCCGGGCGCCCGGAAGGCGAATTCTATCCAGCCGAGTCGTCGCCACGTGGAGCATCATGGTTTGTGCAGCTACGTCACATTCCAGGCGCCCGGAAGGGATCCAGGCGCCTGGAACAGCATATAAAAGAAGCCCCAGACAGGAGCTTTAGTACAATCAATTTTTTACTGAGAACTCTTCTACTGCTGGTTTTGCTGCTCGACGTTCAGTGCGACGTCAACAACGCTCCGACAAAAGTGCTCCTCCGGTTTTTATTTAATTTTCTTTGTCGGTATTGCTTTATTGTCACTAGCATTTCCTGTACTTATTCTGTAATCATATTTCGACTTGTTAGTGATTGCCCAACGAAAGTGGTCAAGGACCACGGGCCTTCGAGTAGGAGTCGTCACAGGCTCCGAACGAAGTAAAAACATCTGTGTCTATTTTATTTTTCCGCTGCGTTTATACTCGTCTTTTTCGAATCGATATTCACCCCCCCCTCTATCGAATCTAACGGTCCTACAAGTGGTATCAGAGCGGGTACCGCTCTGATTTGGTGCAACCACCAATCAGACAGGGGGTGAATTTTCTTTTATCTTTTTTAATTAATTTTAAAACTGGTGTTTCGTTAACTTAATCAATTTATATTAGTGCAACACGAATCTAGATTTATTTTTCCTATTTTTCTCTTCCCGCACTACTAATCCAAGACCAAGTCTTGGGATATTTTTTTTTTTGGTTATTTACCTGTGCACAGAATGCCCCAACAAGAAGGATTCAGCACAGTACGACCTCCACTCTTCAACGGGGACGACTTTCCATACTGGAAGAAGCGCATGGAGGTCTACCTCAAAACTGACTTTGACCAGTGGATGAGCATTACGAGACCTTACAAAATTCCGGCAGACACCTCCGGGAATATACTGGATCCTGAAGAATGGACAGCTGACTTGAAGAAGAAGGCGTCAATAGAAAACAAAGCGATCAACACTCTATAGTGCGGACTAACAAGAGAAGAGCTAAACAGAGTCGGTCCACACAAAAACGCTAAAGAACTGTGGGACAAACTGATCGAGCTGCACGAGGGAACAAGCGACGCTAAGGTAACAAAACGAGACCTGCTTTTAAATAAAATTTTTAATATAAAAATGCAGGAAGGAGAAACAGCGAATCAACTCCACGCGAGGATCAAGGACATCCTCAACGGGCTTCATGCGATAGGCCACCAGATGGAGAACAGAGACTTGATAAGGTAGGCATTAAACGCCTTTCCACGTAATAGTTTGTGGGCATCAATAGTGGATGCCTACAAAATTTCTAAGAATATTTCTAAATTAAAATTAGATGAGCTTTTCTGTGAATTAGAATTACACGAACAAACTAATGTTGGAGCCGAGAAAGGTATAGCTCTATTTGCAGGGTCCTCCAAAGAAAAGAGAAGCAAGCCTGAATTTGAAGAAGACTCCGACCAAGACTCCGAAGATGAAGAACACCTGGTAAACTTGGTAAGAAAAATGTTCGCCAGGAGAAAGAGGAGCTTCAGCAAAAAGGACCTTCAAAAGATCAGCTCTCCCTCAGAACAAAAGAACGTGACCTGCTACGGCTGCAATAAAAAGGGACACTACAAGAACGAATGCCAAAAACTGAAGTTCGACAAATCAAAGCCAACCAAAAAGAAGGCACTCAAAGCAACGTGGGACGACTCCTCGGACGAATCGGAGGAAGAAGAGCAGAAACATCAGAGCCACCTCGCACTGATGGCCCGCGAAGCTGAAACAGAAAACGAATCGGAAGATGAAGACGGGTCTGAACCCGAAACAAGCCACGAGTCCGTACTCGTTTCCGAAGGCCCGAATGAGGTATACTTTAATTTAAACAAATTTTTTTTTAGAATTATTTCCTGTTTAAATAGTAAATTAACTAACTTAGAAAATGAAAACAAATCACTTCTTGAGGAAAATCAAAACCTCAAGGAACAAATCATAAATTCAAATCCAACTCAAGATCCAACACTTGAGGAAGAAAATTTATCACTAAAAAATGAGATCAACAATTTAAAGGAAATGTTAGAAAAGTTCACGACAAGATCAAAAAATTTAGACTTAATCCTAAATAATCAAAAGGCATGTTATAATAAAACCAGACTCGGATACAAGTCAAACTCAAATAAAACTTTTAAGTCGTTAATAACTCAATACAAATCAACTAATCAAGCTTGGGTCCCGAAAGCGTGTCTGACCACGCAAGTAGGAATTAATCAATATTATATACCTAAAGAAAAAATACATTATATAAAATCGAATAAACCAAACCAAAATCCAAAATACAAACCTAAAACAAATTCAAAATCTAAACACCTTAAAAATCAACAAAATTATCACCAAGTTAACCATAACTATAAAAAGAATCGACACAAACCTAAAACCAAAATTTAAATGAATGGCCAATAATTCAGGGGGAGGCTCCAGAATAGCTGGCACCTCCAAAACTAACTTACCCGACAAGGTAACCCAAAAACAAACTAACCCGGCAGGGTAATTAGGATTAGAGACCAAGTTTAACTTGAATCATGGTACTGGTGAAATTTTTGGATGATAGTACGTTAGGGAAGCTTGGGCATAGCATGTCTAGAAAGATATGACTTCGATCTGGTGCATTTGGCCAAGTGGAACTGACCGAAGCTATCCTTAAATGGATCCTAATCAGTTAGACCAAGATTTAGTACTAAGCTCCGTGGATAGGACTATTCGGAAAATCTCGAAAGGTTGGTTACTTCTAATGATGTCCATGTGACTCACCAAGCTAAGAAATTTATCCGAAGAATGCCTATTTGTGGAGACCAAAGCTAAATCTGAATCTAACACAAGTTAAACCAAAACTCCATAAGTAAAAAATCTAATTTCATCTCACAAAATCATAGGACTCCCTGATTGATAATATAGATCGGGTGAGATGAATAAGGGTTAATTTCAAAATTTTAATTTTAAACTTAAAAAAATTATTTTCAAAATTTTAATTTTAAACTTAAAAAATTATTTTCAAATTTTAATTTTAAACTTAAAAATTTCTTTTCAAAATTCTAATTTTAAACTTAAAAAAAATTATTTTCAAAATTTTAATTTTAAACTTAAAAAAATTTTCAAAATTTTAATTTTAAACTTAAAAAATTATTTTCAAAATTTTAATTTTAAACTTAAAAAATTATTTTCAAAATTTTAATTTCAAACTTAAAAATTATTTTCAAAATTCCAATTTTAAACTTAAAAATTATTTTCAAATTTTTAATTTTAAACTTAAAAAATTATTTTCAAAATTTTAATTTCAAACTTAAAAATTATTTTCAAAATTCCAATTTTAAACTTAAAAAATTATTTTCAAAATTTTTATTTTAAACTTAAAAAATTATTTTCAAAATTTCAATTTTAAACTTAAAAAATTATTTTCAAAATTTTTATTTTAAACTTAAAAAATTATTTTCAAAATTTTAATTTTAAACTTAAAAAATTATTTTCAAAATTTCAATTTTAAACTTAAAAATTATTTTCAAAATTTCAATTTTAAACTTAAAAATTATTTTCAAAATTTTAATTTTAAACTTAAAAAATTATTTTCAAAATTTTTATTTCAAACTTAAAAAATTATTTTGAAAATTTTTATTTTAAACTTAAAAAATTATTTTCAAAATTTTAATTTTAAACTTAAAAAATTATTTTCAAAATTTTAATTTCAAACTTAAAAATTATTTTCAAAATTTTAATTTTAAACTTAAAAAAATTATTTTCAAAATTTTAATTTTAAACTTAAAAAATTATTTTCAAAATTTTAATTTCAAACTCAAAAATTTCTTTTCAAAATTCTAATCTTAAACTTAAAAATTATATTCAAAATTTTAAACTTAAAAATTATTGTCAAAATTTTTAACTTAAAAATTATTTTCAAAATTTTAAACTTAAAAATTATTTTCAAGATTTTTAAACTTAAAAATTATTTTTCAAAACTTTAAACTTAAAAATCAATTTCAAATTGTTAATTTTAAACTTAAAAATTATTTCCAAAATTTTAATTAAAAAAAAAAAAAAAGAGTCAAAAACCAGGGGCGGGCGCCCCTTGTATTCCCCTCGGGGGCGCCCGGAAGGGAATCCGGGCGCCCCGCCCTAAATCAACCCCGGGCGCCCGGAAGGGATCCGGGCGCCCGGAGTCCCCTATAAATAAGGGGCAGCAGGCGCCCCCAATCTTTGCACCACTCATTCTCCCTTTCGCCAAGGTTCACTCCGAACCTCAGCGCGAAAGTACTTTTAACTAAAATATTCTTGCGGTGAAGACGCTGTCGCGATTCAACCGAGGTCGTCAGATCTATATTTATCGATGGCTCCTCGGTAAAACTTCTTTCCCTATCTGAAATTTTATTTGAAGTTATCTTTGCAAACTTTCTTAGAATATTTTTTTAAACAGTAGGAAACGAACAAATACTGGTGCTGGACCCTCCAATGCTAGTACAGACCCTAGGTTTCCCACAGACGAACTTAGGATTAAGTTTGAGTCTACTATTTATAAGGCCATTAGGACTACCTGCATAGATAGATCGTTCTTTCTAAGGTCATGTCCCTCCGCTTTAGAGGTTATAGGCCACTATAACTTAAAGAATCTTGTCGAGTGTACTAGTCCAATAAACATAAGTCTGTGTGCCGAATTTTGCAATAACCTAGTGAGAGTAGACGATCTCACATATACCACTAGGGCAGCAGGCACTGATATCACATTTTCCCCTACGACTATCCGAGAGTTCTTAGAGTTGCGTCCATCTACCTGTTCCTTTTTGTGCGATCCTCCGAGGGATCTACCATTCGGAGATCCCTACTCACATATTACTCTCGATACGATTTATTCGTATTTTTTTGGGGGAGAGAGAGATCCCACTGTGACACAGTTTAGGTCAGTAGAACTTCGGGTCCAGGACTACGCTCTTTATAGGGTTGTAGTCCTTTGCATTTTACCACTGACTACTCGGGACATCGCTGTGATGCGCCCATTCCATTCATTCTTACTTTATGCCCTGATTCATAGGTTAGAAATTGACATCAGCCTACACATTTTCTCCACCATTATCTACTCGGCTGGATTCGTGACTGATAGACGAGTCCATATGCCATTCGGTCACATTCTGACATCCTATATGTCCTCGTTGCGTATTGATGTCACTAGAGGAGACATTGCCCATATGACCGAGTTCGATGTTATAGCAGCTCGGAACTTCTCCCTAGCCGGTATCCAGATAGATAGAGATGACGGGACTATGTCTTGGCGGAGGGGGGCACAGCACCAGCCCGATCCAGACGCATAGGTGGACGAGTTCATGCTTGCACTATTTCCGGAGGAAGCCGCACCGGCTCCACCACCTCCCCCAGCTCGAGCACCACGTCACGCTCCCCGCTCTCTATCCGACCGTATGACCGGACTAGAGAGAGCCATGGCGAGTCTCCAGCAGGAGAACTCTGATTTTCATCGAGACATTCGACGAGAGGTAGCCGAGTTACGAGCTGCCGGGGATACCCGACACACTGAGCTGATGACGCTTCTCCGATCCTTGGGATCAGGACCACCCCCTTCATCATCTCAGTAGATCTAGTTATGACTCACTTCTGTATCTACACTACTTGTAAAATATTTTGGATCTATCTAGTGATATTTCAAACTTACATTGATTATGTTCCAACTTGATAGACTAGGATTTTTCAAAAAATACTTTCGAAATAGGTTTTATCAAATTATAGGTTAAACTTGTTTGTTTTCAAAACTTTCTATTTTTAGATTTTCAAAAATAGTTTTGGCCTTAGACTAGTTTTTGAATCCTTAGAAAGCATGTACCCATAGGACTAGTGTTTGAGCATCTCACCAACACCTTAGGTTTACCTTGCTTGTGTTTGACAAACATAGAAAGGGGTGAGATGCATAGGCCAACTGTCTGGACTTAAGATGCTTATTTCAGTGCATCAGCATAAGTCTGGACGTTAAATACAAATTAGACAGTAATCAGATCAAAGATCCTCAGTCAAGTCATACACTGACCTTAATCTGACTAACCAAGTGAAAGCTACTATCTTCTGATAGTTAGTTAGTACCTAATTGGTTAGACAGCTGTTAAATTTTAAAATGTCAAGTTCAGGGGGAGAAATTAACAGCAAACCTTGAAAGTTTAATCCCATCTAATTTTTTAAACCTGAGTTTAAAAGTTGAATATAGCAAATTTAAACTTTATCAGTTTTTGTAACATATGCTTAAAATTCAACTTTCCAAACTTAGCTTTTATCAAATTTTTATGTTGACAAAATTTTACCTCTTGAAAAATTATTCTTACTTGCTTAAACTTTTGCTTTGCTTTTCTGAAGTTGAAAATTTACCTTGTTGAAAAGTAAAAGTTATTTAAACATGCAAAGTAAATTTGAAAACCTGATTTGAAAATCTTTACACACTTGAAAAATGAAACTTGATTAACTTTATACTTTTCAAAATTTAACTTGTCTCCCCCAAGTCAATTTGGCTATTTTTTTGGTGTTAAAAATTAAATCAAAATATATTGCAAAATCTGATTACTTTTTGCAGTAACTCAACACTATGATTATTTACCCCTGCTTATTTTTGATGAATGCCAAAGGGGGAGGGTTAGGTGGTTAAGTTAGCTAAACCAATTTGAAAATACAAACTAACTTTAAAAACCACATAAATGCATGTTGTTTCTTGCATATGCTAAACCAATTTGAAAATACAAACTAACTTTAAAAACCACATAAATGCATGTTGTTTCTTGCATATGTTAACACTAACTTAACCAGGTTGTCATTCCATCAAAAAGAGGGAGATTGTTGGTGCGGTTAGCACTAACGATTTAACCCAGGTTTTAATGAATGACAAATAGGTTAAGTTAGTTTTGTTGTTGTCTGACACTTTGATCGAGTGTGCAGGAGAAGTCCAGACAGGTCGACGGGCTGACTGGATGTCTGGCAAGAAGTCCAAGCGGGTCGACGGGCTGACCGGACGCTTGGCGAGAAGTCCAGCTAGGTCGACGGGCTGACCAGATAGCTGGCGAGAAGTCCAAGCGAGTCGACGGGCTGACCGGACGCTTGGCGAGAAGTCCAGACGGGTCGACGGGCTGACCGGACGTCTGGCAGGTAAGTGAGGTAAGTCACTGGAGGGGAGTGACTGTGAGGACGCGTTCCCGGGAAGGGGACATTAGGCGTCGATCCGGCTTAGATCCATTTCGGATGTCTAAGTCGAGATCGTGACTAGATTCCGGTCTCGGAAAGACGGAATCTAAGTCATACTCTTTTTTATCCATCTGTTGAACTTTAACTGTGCTAACAATCTGTTTTACAGGATACATATTTGCCTCGGACTAACTTTGTTTTGCAGGAAAAGGGAGTTTTCTGAAACAAGGTGGTCCGGGCGCCCGGAGGGGATCCGGCGCCTCGCCACGTGGAGCATCATGGTTTGTGCAGCTACGTCACATTCCAGGCGCCCGGAAGGGATCCAGGCGCCTGGAACAGCATATAAAAGAAGCCCCACACAGGAGCTTCAGTACAATCAATTTTTTACTGAGAACTCTTCTACTGCTGGTCTTGCTGCTCGACGTTCAGTGCGACGTCAACAACGCTCCGACAAAAGTGCTCCTCCGATTTTTATTTAATTTTCTTTGTCAGTATTGCTTTATTGTCACTAGCATTTCCTGTACTTATTCTGTAATCATATTTCGACTTGTTAGTGATTGCCCAACGAATGTGATCAAGGACCACGGGCCTTCGAGTAGGAGTCGTCACAGGCTCCGAACGAAGTAAAAATATCTGTGTCTATTTTATTTTTCCGCTGCGTTTATACTCGTCTTTTTCGAATCGATATTCACCCCCCCTCTATCGAATCTAACGGTCCTACAATTGCTAGTTGCCCTCAGCACCAGATAAGCGATCTACTACTAATTATGTACTTCTATGAGGGATTGCTTCCCATGGATAGGAGTATGGTTGATGCAGCTAGTGGAGGGGCTCTAGTTAACAAGACATCTACACAGGCCAGAGAACTTATCGAGATTATGGCTGTAAATTATCAGCAGTATGGGACTAGACCGATGATTACTGGGGATGTTCATTCCTTTGTCAGTGTACTCTCTACTAGGATCCAGTATCACCAGCCTGACCCTCAGTATTATCAGACTCATCAGCAGGACAGGTATAATTTAATTGAAGGATCCAGGTATGGGAATACACAACAAGGGATAATTAATTGTGGCCCCAATATTATCAGCCTTACTTTCAGCACCATCAACCTAAGCAACATTTTACGGAGCAGTCACAACAATTTTTGCAACATCAAGAAACATAGTTCCAGCCAAGAACACATTCATCGACACAGTTACAGTTGCAATCAGATCAATCTACTGCATTAAATTCTGAGGAGATGGATTGTAGAGTTTGTGGTATTCCTGACTTTAATTCTGCTACTCTACATGACTCTTCTAGTTTTTTTATATCATAATATTGTAATTGATTCTGATATTATTGTTGTCGTCGATATTGTTCTAGATAGTCTTGATGTTGCAAGTATAGGAGATGATGATGGAAGTGTAGGGGAGACCCAAGAATCGCTTCCTATGACTACTCTACCACTATTTGAGCCAGTGGAGCATGCTATTTTACTTAGTGACGATGGAAGTGCAGGGGCAACTCAAGAATCACTTCCATTGATTGTACCTGATCCAGAGCTAGGTCTTTTACCTGATCAAGATAATGTCGCATTTACTATTTTAGAACCTCCAGGTTACTTTGAATATGGTAAGGATAATATTTGTTCTGAATCTTTAGGAAATTCCATGGAGGTAATTAAGTTTAATTGTAATGAATGTGACACATCTTGTGATTCATGCTCTATTGATTTTGTTATTATTTCTAGTCTATCTGACACAACATGCGTGCAGGATTTGCATCCTCTTTTTAGTGCATAGGATTTCTTTAGACATTTCATTTGCAGTCAATCATGTAAGGATGCATTCTATCATTTGAAGAAAGCCCTAACTCTATATGCAATAATGAAGCTTCTGGAGTGGACACTCCATCTGAACCGTCTTCGTCCACCGGAGAAAATTTTTGAGGAGTCGAAGGTGGAGGGAGCATTCTTCATTTCACCTACAACCATTCCACTTCCAGATTGACTTCTGGAACTGAATCGACTCCGACCACTAGAATTTTAGGGGAGTCTATTCCATCTCACTTTTACTTTTCCTTTCTGCTTGTATATATTTCTTTACTTTGGTTGCTTTGTTTGCTTTATTTGCTTTTGCTTAGTAGTTCATTTTTAGTTTGCTTTGCCAGCTTTTATAATAAATTCCCTATGCATTCTTTTTATCATTTTAGAAATTGTGAAAGTTAGTTAAATTTGATTGTCGAATTTGATGATTTATTGTCATGATTGGATTCTTGGATTACATGTGATTACAACTTAGTGATGGATTTCATGTTGGTAGATTGAGATGATAAATTTTGATATACCTAGTGAGGATATTTTTGAGCCTATTATTCCTATTGATGTGTGATGCACTTGTGTTAATGCTACTCTAGAACTTGCTTAATTCTTTCAAGACCACATTATCATAGGTTTGCATGATTTTTATGAAGGCTATCTTACTTCCTTTTATTCATTTCTTTTGTTATCACATGTTGTTTGAATAATTCCCTTATCTTTGAGCATTTCATTCTTTTCTCTCTTCCATTTATTTCCCTCTTTTGCTTTCTTCTTTTGGATATGGATATCTTGGATGTTATATAATGAGTGTTTTGCCCGAGATGGACAAAAATTTAAGTGTGGGGGGAGAGAAATAGCTTCGTGGAATTTAGTGGAAGCATAGGTGAACCATGCTTGATCACCATAGGTAAACCATGCTATTTATCTTTTTATTTGAGCTATTGATGATGTTGTATAATGTTGCACAACATGTTGAAAACAAAATTTGAAAAAAAAAGAAAAAGAAAAAAAAATCAAATGAAAAGAAAAAAAAAAGAGAACAGCAAAAAAAAATTGAAAAAAAAGAGTTTTAACATGTTGTGTCCTTTTTATGTTTGAGTGTGGTAGAAATTTTTAGAGAGACAATCTTTATTGTAGCAATATTTTGATGTTATTGTATATCATGAGTGTTGGAAATGGGGATAGTGGGGAACGTGACCCATGTTCCCCACTACTCATAATGGAAAAGGACCATTATACCCCTAGTGGATTTCCCTATATAAAGGGGATACGTCCAAGGCTCAGGGTGTGGAAATCGCAAGCGTGCGACGAGAGTCAAAGAAAAACATCCAAGGCGGCGGGATTTGGTTTGTGGAATTGCGGAGGGCTTTCCGATCCTGTGATCGCTCTTCCGATAGCGAGCTTCGTCATTGCCGATTGCGGATCTGCGGGAGATCGCTATAAGTTTTTATCGCATTTAATTAATTCGTCTATCATGCATTTAGAACATATTTTCTACATTGGTATCAGAGCCAAGTTATTTCTAAATGCATATAGGCGAATTATGAAATTGTCGTACGAATGTTTCCTCGTTTTGTCATTTCTCGTCGCTGTTTTGCACGACTAGTGTGTCGTAGCATACACGTGCCAAATTTGTAAAATCAAGACCGCTAGATTTGCCGGCGACGGCAGTCCATGGCCGTCGTTGGCGTCCTGGTTGGCCGGCTATGTGTTGATGGCTCGGACAGGCAGAACCACTGTCGGCGATCTCGTCGGGCCTAAAGATGACTGGTTTATGGTACCGGAAAGGACCGACTGTCACCGACAGAAGGCTGGCATGGCCGACGACTGTGTTTGTCGCAGTTGCGGCGTGGGCAGCGTGATCGAAATGGGCGGCTTGGTGGCGTGCGTGAGCGATGTGGGTGCGGCGGAGAAAACGGCAGAAGACGTGTTCGTTTTTTTTTTCTCTTTAATCTCTTTCAATAGGATAAGTTCTATTTAAAAGAAAAAAGGAAATTGTATTTTTTGGTTCGAACATAACAGTGCAAGCTCACGTGCTTTAAAAACTATTTATATATAATAATATATATAAATAATGCAGGTTAGAATTAATTAAAATTATGATTATTGTTCTAATTTTAATTAATTAGGTGGGTTTAAATTGTTTGGTCCACTTAGATCCGGTTCAGGTTTAAATCATTAGTTGGTTTAACTGAATCAATTTGATCCAAACCTAAAATAAATTTGGGTTGATTAATTGGACTTGAACCAAATATGATCAAATGACCAGATTTGTTCTATTGGATCAGATTTGATCAAAACAATTAGATTTGTTCTAATTGGTCGGACTTAAATCAATGGGCATTGGTTTGATCAAACGGATCTGAGTTTGATCAATAAGTATGAAATTGGTAGAAATGGACTTAGAGAAAAAGTAACAGAACATAGGCACAAAATCCTTGTCCAATTAGATTAGTTCTAATTAAGGACATTGGACCAAGCTTAGGATCTGGATCCCTAATCCGATGGGTCTGGCCAATTAGATTAGTTCTAATTGTTGACTTAAACTCCTGAAAATCGAGAAGATTTGTTTTTCTTGATTTATTATGTTGGTACTATGCCTGTATAAATTGAAATAAGCCGGTTTTGTACTGGTTAGTCGGTTTTGTACTAACTTATTTATTTTCAATTTTTCAGATGGCTAGTCGTGATTTACGACAACATGAGCTTTGGGAGGAGATTAAGGAGCTTGATTTCGACCCTGTTCTAGGACTGGGATGGCTTATTGGTCGGCTCGATCGGTTGTTCTGGAAACTCGAGCGAGAAGAATTTCCAGTAGAAGACACACACAGAAGATTTGCTCTAGTCTATTCACTGCCAGAAAACCTTAGGCAGATAGCATTCCAACTTTGGGATGATTATGATGGACACATCTCGTACTCAGAGATGTGCAGACAGTTGCTTCATCTCTATTGGGGTCCTGAAGACCCAGAGGAGGATCCAGATGAATCTGAAGAGGATTCAGAAGATCCTGAAGATCCTCTAGAGGAGGATCCAGAAGAATCTGAAGAGCATTCAGAAGAGCCTGAAGATCCAGATGAATCTGAAGAGGATCTGGGAGAGTGTGTGTGAGATCCAATTGAAAATCTTGAAGCTGTCTTGCCTGGGATTACCCCAAATGAGTCCAGGCTGAGAGGGATTATATTAGCCACTGCACTAGTGTCTGTCCTAGTGGGAGTGGTAGTTGCCTATCTAGTTTATTAGAGTTCTGTTATTTTTATTGTCGTTTTGTATGAACAATAGTAAGTCCATTTCATTCATGTCAGTTGGTTATTTGTTAACAATTTGCAGCATAATTTTATATTAATGATATGTTCATTTATTTATGCTGTTTGCTTGACATGATACATGATTAGTTCATGATGTATTAAATGATTAGTTCATTTAATTAAAAAAAACATGATATATTAAATGATTAGTTCATTTAATTAATGAATTCATGATATTATAAATGATTAGTTCATTTGTTGGGATGTATGTAATAGAACTGATTAATATTAATTTGATTGGTCATACGGATGATGAGTGAAAACACAGTTGTCACTTGATTTTGTAAACCAACTCAAAGTAATATTAAGTCAATCATAAATTGCATACATATGATATACACTGAATACTAAATAATTTGTTTATTTATGATAGATTATGGCAACCAAAAACATAATAGCTGAACTCAACAAAGGTGAAAAACTTAATGGGGATAACTACAAGATCTGGCACCTCAAGATACAATATGTACTTGAGGAACAAGAAGTTCTAGAGGCTGTAAATCAGGTTATGGAAGTACCTGTAGATGGTCCCACTGCACAACACAGACGAGATCTTGATGCCTATAAGGCATGGAAGAAAAAGGACTCCACTGCAAAGGGTATATTGATTAGTTCAATGGTAGACGACCTAGCTTTTGAATATGAGTCATATCTTACGGCTCATGAAGTCTGGGTTGCCCTTAAAGAAAAATATAGTGGAGTAAGTCTGAGCAAGCTTCGACAGCTGACAATTAAATTTGACAACTACAAAAAGCGTCCGAATGTGTCAATGGTTCAACACCTCAGGGAGATGTCGAACATGATTCGGGAGCTTAAAACTGCTGGTCATGAGTTGACTGATGAACAACAGGTTCAAGCAGTTATTCGTTCACTTCCAGATTCTTGGGAGACCATGAAGCAGACCTTAACTCACAGTGAGAGTATCAAGACTTTCACTGACGTCTCACGCCATGTAGAATTGGAGGCGGAGAGAGTTGAATCCGCAAGGATTTCTGGACAAGCCTATGTGGCTGTAGGTTCTGCAGGATCATATGGATCCAAGAAGAAATGGTTCAAGAAAGGGAAGGGAAAGAAGAAGGAAGCTGCTGGTGTGGGACAGGGCCCAATCAAGAAGATAGTCAAGAAGACTGGAAAGAAACCTAAAAACAAGTTGACTTGTTTTAACTGTGGCAAAAAGGGCCACTTTGCTCGGGAATGCACTGAGCCGAAAAAGGTAAATCCAAGTGTGTCTTCTTTTCAAGAGTATTTTGTTGCTAGTTCAGTGTTGTTAGCTGATTCTTATCCTTTGTGGATTATAGATTCGGGAGCAACCAACCATGTAGCTCGGGAACGAGTTACATTTGTTGAGTACCGTCGGGTACCAGCTGGCAACAAGTGGATCTATGTGGGAAATAATGCAAGAGTTGAAGTCAAAGGAGTCGGCACTTGCAAACTCAACCTACGTGGTGGTAGAGTTTTATTTCTACATGATGTCCTGTATGCTCCTGAAATTCGACGGAATCTTGTTTCCGTTACGTGTCTTCTTGATTTAGGGTATTGTATTAATTTTTACAGTCGGTCTGTTGAACTTAAGATTGACTCAGTGTCAATCGGATATGGTTTTTTAACAAATGGTTTTATGGTTCTTGATGTAGAACCAGATGTCAATTATGCTATTGATGGTTGTTTTTCAAACATTGCTTTAACTAGTGATGCAGATATAACTGATGAGGTTTGGCATGCTAGATTAGGACACATAGGACAAGAATGTATGAATCGATTAGCTAGAGAGGGTCTATTGGGCACTCGAGCTAAGATTCAATTGTCTATATGTGAGCATTGTCTTGCTGGAAAAGCAACTAGGAAACCATTTGGTAAGGCTATTAGATCTGAATCAACATTGCAGTTAATTCATTCGGATATTTGTGGTCCAATGAATGTGAAGGCTAGACATGGAGCTTCCTATTTCATTACATTTATTGATGATTTCTCTAGGTTCGGTCATGTGTATTTGATTTCTCACAAATCCGAAGCATTAGATTGCTTCATTCGTTATATGAACGAAGTTGAAAATCAAACGGAACGTAAAGTTAAAGCTTTACGCACTGACCGTGGTGGGGAGTATTTGTCTGATATGTTCAAGACAATATGTAATGATAGAGGGATTATTAGACAGCTGACAATCCCTGGAACTCCACAGCAAAATGGGGTAGCTGAAAGAAGAAATAGGACTCTTCTTGAAATGGTTAGGTCTATGATGGCGCAAGCTAATTTGCCAATCTCCTATTGGGGAGATGCATTATTAACCTATATACTTAACAAAGTGCCTTCAAAGTCAGTTCCATCTACCCCATATGAACGTTGGACAGGCAGAAAACCAGATTTGAGTAATCTGAGACCCTGGGGGTCAGCTGCTTATGTTCATGATAGTTCTCACAAGTATGGAAAACTAGGGCCTAGAGGTAAGAAATGTATCTTTATAAGATATCATGAGACCTCCAAAGGTTATGTTTTCATAGGTGAGCAACTAGATGGAACTATCTCCGAAATAGACTCGAGAGATGCGACTTTTCTCGAAACAGAGTTCCCAATCAGAGGTGATGTTGATAAAAATATTCCTCTATTTGAGGAGGATGAGATATTATCAACAAGAGAGGTGTCAAAAGGATATACCTGGTCTAGTCAACCGAGTGGGAGTGATATGCCGAGTCATGAGTTGACTTCTCAACAACCCAACTTACGGAGAAGTGTTCGTAAGATCAAACCTAAGAAGAGGTTTGATATTGAGAATGAGGCATTGGTTACACTTCCAATTGATGACGACGAGCCTCAATCCATTGAGGATGCATTGGGATGTAGAGTTAGAGAAAAATGGAAAGCTGCAATGGTTGAAGAGATGGAGTCCATGATTCAAAATCATGTTTGGGACTTAGTCGATCTTCCTCCGGGCCGAAGGGCTATTGGGAATAAATGGATTCTCAAAATAAAGAGGAAAGCAGATGGATCGATCAACAGATACAAAGCTCGTTTAGTTGCAAAAGGATATACCCAAATGGAGGGTATTGACTTTGAAGAGACATTTTCTCCCGTAGTGAAATTTGTATCAATAAGAGTTATTTTGGCCTTTGTGGCACATTATGACTTAGAATTACATCAAATGGATGTAAAAACCGCTTTCCTTAACGGTGATCTTGACGAAGAAATCTATATGGTTCAACCAGAAGGTTTCATTGCTGAAGGCCAAGAGCAAAAAGTATGTAGACTTAGAAAGTCTATATATGGGCTAAAGCAAGCGTCAAGACAATGGAACATAAGATTTAACGAAGTCGTTTTATCTTATGGTTTCGAGATGATCAATGAGGATCATTGTGTTTTCCTGAAAAGGAAAAAAGGAAAATATGTCATTTTATCATTATATGTTGATGATATGCTGATAGCTGGAAATGACATAGGATATGTGAATGAAGTCAAGAAGTGGCTGTCATCACAATTTGATACAACAGATATGGGAGAAGCTGAATACATCTTAGGGGTAAAGATCATAAGAGATCGTCCTAAAAGACTTTTGGGTCTGTCACAAGAGTCTTATATAAATAAGATGTTACATCATTTCAGCATGTCTAATTGCAACATAGAACATACACCTATTGTGAAAGGTACTGTGTTGAGCAAGAGTATGTGTCCTAAAACTCCAGAGGAAATAGCTGAGATGAATAAAAAATCATATGCCAGTGCTATTGGTAGTTTAATGTACACTATGTTGTGTACACGTCCCGATATCAGCTATGTTATGGGCTTGGTCAGTCGCTTCCAGTCAAACTCAGGACCGAGACACTGGAAGGCAGTAAAAAGGATATTCAGATATCTGAAGGCGACAACAGATTATTGTCTTTGTTTTCAAGGATCAGATATGAGTCTGAAAGGTTATTCAGATGCAGATTGGGCTGGAGACCTGGATGATAGAAAATCCACATCAGGCTATGCATTCTTGCTGAATGGTGGCGCCATCTCCTGGAACAGCAAGAAACAAGCTTGTGTAGCTTTGTCGACTATGGAAGCTGAATATGTGGCATGTTCAGCAGCTGTGCAAGAAGCAGTCTGGTTGAGAAGGTTTCTGAAGCATCTGAAAATTGCTGAGGATAGTGGGAGTCCAGTAACTGTCTACTGTGACAGTCAAGCTGCAATAGCTTTTTCCAAGGATCCCAAATATCACAGCAAAGGCAAGCATATAGAAATTAAATATAATTTTGTAAGGGATATTGTGGCTAAAAGAAAAGTCATTCTTGAGTATGTCCCTACACGTGTTATGCTTGCAGATCCTTTTACTAAGCCAATGACTAAAGAGTCATTTAAAAAACATGTAAAGTCTTTGGGACTTCGTAGAATGTAACAATATTGAAATAACAATCAGACTTTGTGTTATGATTATGTCATTTGCCATAATTTATTCAGTGCATATGTTGTATTTGTTACATTCATGTAAGATCTCGGTGAGCATGTTGGCAGGTGGAGATTTGTCCACTCACATGGACAATCATCTCTGTTTGTTAAGTACAAATAGGGGTAAGACCGTTACTTATGAAACAGCTTACGTAGCTGAAATTATGAAATTAGAGACAGATTCATAAGTTGAGGTTGCCTTGATAATTGTGTCAAGATGAGATCATTTATGTGTAAATAATGATCGAAGTAAATGAACCCACCATTTACTAAACCTGTTGAAAGCCAGATTAGAATTCATATGTTGAATTCAGGATTAGACGTTAGGTATGTCTAGATCGAAATCTGTACGATGTTAAATTTGAAGACAACATGCACTCTTTTTCGTAAAGAGAATAACATCGTAGCATGTGATTCATACCACATGTGCTATTGCGACAATAAAGGTTGTAGGAGAATGAATCCCTGTTTCTCTACTATGTGAGACCTTTGAGATTATATGTTAATCTCAATTTTTGCCTTAGTGACTATTTAGCTGTCTACTTGAAGTTTTAATCAGTGTCTGCTACTTTAGCGTGTATCCTATGGCTATGGATGATTCGGTCTATGGAGCATAACTAGGAAAGCGACTGATTAAAATGAATTGATTCTAGCTAAAAAGGAAGATTAAATATATTTACATCTTTTGTTGTTATTCACTGGTCGACCCATTTCTGTTATGTACGGAAATGAATGTGAATATTGGATATGGAACATGCTCATGACATAGTGGTCATTATAAGGGATTAGAGATGTTCATATCGATGTAAATGAAAATTATTTAATCTGGGTAAATAGCAAGACATGGATATCTTCAAGATAATGGCTGTGTGTCATTTGAAGATTGGATGAATCCTGGATGAAGGCTATGTGCCACCAGGAAAGAGGCTATGTGCCATGAAGAGTGTGTCTCTAATTTATTTGAGCAGCTAAGCAAAGTGTAACAACTTTATTAGCATTGATTGCTCAACGAGCGGCTAAGTCAAGGTGTAACAATCTTCTTAGCAACTATCGCTCAGTGTGCTTGCTGTCGCACGAACCATTTTCTCTAAGTATGGATTGGATGTTCTCATATGGTCTATGTGACCAAACTCTCTAATAGTCTATGTGACTTATTAAGTCTTTGTGACTTACCTGAATGAACTAGTCTTAGTGACTTGCCTTGGACGAGTGGGAGATGTTGGAAATGGGGATAGTGGGGAACGTGGCCCATGTTCCCCACTACTCATAATGGAAAAGGACCATTATACCCCTAGTGGATTTCCCTATATAAAGGGGGTACGTCCAAGGCTCAGGGTGTGGAAATCGCAAGCGTGCGACGAGAGTCAAAGAAAAACATCCAAGGCGGCGGGATTTGGTTTGTGGAATTGCGGAGGGCTTTCCGATCCTGTGATCGCTCTTCCGATAGCGAGCTTCGTCATTGCCGATTGCGGATCTGCGGGAGATCGCTATAAGTTTTTATCGCATTTAATTAATTCGTCTATCATGCATTTAGAACATATTTTCTACAATGAGTAGTGATTTTTATTGGAAAGCTATAGTAGAGGTTGTCTATATGTTTATTAGATTTATGAGAAAAACTTTGACATGTGATATTTTGTATTCATTTGTAGTAGAATTTTTGTGAGTGACAATTTTTACTTTAGCATCATTTTGATTTTATTGTATATTATTAGCGGATGTTTATTGAAATGCTAGAGTAGGAGTTGTTCACATTTTTATTGTATTGATGAAAGGTGATAGAATTTTTTGTGAGTAACAATCTTTATGGTATCAAAATTTGGATTTTATTGTAGATCATGAGTGAATGTTTATTGAAAAGCTATTGTAAAGATTGTTCACATTTTTATTGAGTTTTTAGAGCTAGCTTGGAAGTTTGGATGAGATACTTTTGGGGCATTATTCTCTTGTACTCATCTATGTAACATTCTAATATGTCCATGTCTTCTTCCACCAATAACTTGCTTTATCTTCTTATTTCTTTTCTTACACTATCATTTGCTTGATTCATGTTTCCCTTATATTTCAAATAATTCCTTCATTATTTTATTGTACACTCTTATGTATATAGTGGTGATGATTAGAAGCAAAGCAAGCATATGGTAGTGCATTAATCATGAGTAGCTTGAGTGAGCTCCACTATTACATGTATTTGAGAGGAGAGCCACCATCATTTACCTTGTGAGGTTATTTTATTATCATTTTTAGTTTATCTATTATGGATTGAAATTAACTTGTTTGTTAATTAGTGTATGAATTGAATCAATGAATGCTTTGGTCATTTGAATTGGACAATCCTAGGTAACTTTCCTTTCACTATTTTCTATGTATGATTGAGAATTGCTAGGGAGTGCATTTTTAGTTTTTTTTCTTGTTCTATTTTACTTGCTCGAGGCTAGCAAGAATAAGTGTGGGAGAGTTGATAATGGGTATTTTTGTGTATTATTTTGGCTCTTATACTTAGCATTTTATACCTTCTCGCATACTTAATGTTGTGCTTATATCATGATTTGCGAGTTGAATATATTTTGGACTTAATTATAAATTTCTTACAAATTATGGAATTTAATTTCATATTTTATGTGATTTTGTAGGAAATTCAAAGAGCCATGGATTAGAGTTGAACCGGATCGAATTTGGCTTGATTTGGAGGTCAAATGAGGAAGATCAAGCTAAATTAACGTGGACCGTTGATCAAGATCCAGTTAGATCCTGCCCCTTTTGTTAGATCAAGTGATCCAGCTCTTCATCCCCATTTAAAGAGATCTGGACCGTCCATAAAGATCATCCTCATCCAAGTCCAATTCATCTCCAATTTGGATCAAGAGAGGAGCCCAATTTGAGCCAACAATTCAACTCTTAAAGCCCACTCTTCAAGCCCTATTCCAAAAATCCAATTTCAATTTCTTATTGTTTTCGAATCTAAGCTCTAATGGATATCCTTTCCTTAACCCATACCCGAAACCATTAATAAACCTTATCTCTTTACACGGATGCACAGTAGCCCCGATCCCATCTTCCTGTTCACGTTTCTTCTTGCCGCGGGCTAGGGCTCACGATCTTCTCCCCCACCGGCACTCTTTTCCTTCCTTCTCTCTGGCCGGCGGTTTCTCCTTTGCTTTCTCAGATTCCAGCGGCGACGACAACATTCTTCTTGGCGGGCAGCAAGCGGACGACAATGATCTCCACCTCACCGGAGGGGTTCTCCGGTGAGATTCTTCACTTTCCGGCGGTCTTCCTTAACTCCTGCTTTCAGGGGTTCAGTCTGCAAGATGAAGACGGTGGCGACAGTTCATCTCACAGTAGCTTCAATTCATCTCCGACCAACTTCCAGCGAAGGGGTTCTTCGTTGGAAGATTCACCATCATCGTGTCGACGCAAGCAGCCACCAGCAGAGTGTTATTGTCCACCGGTTTTAGGGGTTCCGAGCCGGGCCTTTCGTGTGACGGCGAAGGATAGTTGTTGGAACTGGAAGAAGAAGTGTGGATTGTGTTTGGTTTAGTTAGTTTAATTCTGCTTATTGATCATGTTTGCTTGTTTGTGTTTAATTTTTATTGAATCCTTTTATTGAACTTGATTTCCATGTTTGAATTGCATGTAGTTCGTTTAATTTTGTTTCATGCATATCATGTGTTCGATGAAATGTTTCTTTAAGTAGTTAGGTTCAATTTGACGTATTTTATTTTGTTTAATTCCTATTTTTGTCTTGTTCTTTCAATTTCGTTAAGTTTTAGTTTTGATTGAATGCAATTTAGATAGATTAGTTTAGGCTTTCATTACATGCTTTAGGCTTCATTACATTCTTAGTTTCGTTAATGCTTTACTTCATGTTATGCCCATTGATAGATAATCTTGTATCGTAGTGTGACAATGCGATGTAGGAAAATCTTCAATGGTTAGCTAGGGTAAACATAATTTTCTTTAATTGCATTGTCTTTCATTTACTAGATGAGGTTTCATTTAATGCTTTGTCATTCTATTTCTTAATTTAATTGTATAGATGGTTAATCCATAGCGTAGAGTGACAATTCGTTGTGGATTAATTGTTAGCACCTAGTTAGATTTCATTGCAGCATTAGATTTGTTTCTTACTTGCTTTGCTTTTTATTTGTTAAATTGAGAATCAAAACCCAAACCCCCATTTCCATATTGAAAACCCCCAAAACTAGAAATAACATATGATCCTAAGTTTACCATCCTATCGTTGCTTTCGTTGGCGAATGACTCGAGTCATTCCTATGCTGCATTAGTGTAGGAGGGGTTTGGTACTTCATTGTTTGATGCCCAATTCGCGATAAAATTGGGTCGAAATCAGGCGCCGGAGGAGGTTCCAGGTGCCTGGAGTTGACTATAAAAGGGGGATACAACCATCACCTTGAATACAACATTTCGAACAACTTCTGTTTCTACGCGCTGCTCAGAAAATGCCTCCTCGATGCTTGAAAGTTGCTGCGATGACGATTGCACTCAAGATTTGATTCTCTAAGTCGTTGGTATTGTTGTTATTCAAATTACTTTTGCTAAATTTGTAATTATTATTGTAATCATCTGATTGATTAGTATTTGCCTATCGAAACACTCTCAAGTGCGGGCCTTGGAGTAGGAGTCACCATAGGTTCCGAACCAAGTAACTCTTGGTGTGTTAGTGTTGTCTCTTTTTGTCTTTATTCCGCTGCCATTTTATTTGATCGATTTTAAATGAACATGAAGAAGACATGAGTGCTATTCACCCCCCTCTAGCGTCTCAATCCTACAATTGATATCAGAGCAAGGTCGCTCTGAATTGGTGAAATCACCAATCGAGCAGGGGTTCTTTTTTGAAAGAAAAAATTATATACGCCTTTAATTTTTTCCCTCTAATTTTTTTCTTCATTGAAATTTCTCATTTTTTTGATTTTTTTCACCATTAGTCAAAATTAGTGAAATATCTCATTTGACAAAATTTATCATAATATTCTTTTATTATATTATTATTTTTTCAAATGACTTACCAAGAAGGTTATAGCACCACACGCCCACCACTCTTCTCTAGGGAAGATTTCGGCTACTGGAAGAGTCGAATAGAGTATCACCTCAAAACACAAGTCGAGGTGTGCATCATCATCCAAACCGGCTTCGCGCTTCCACTCGATGGCAATAGAAAACTAGTATCCTGCGAAAATTGGGACTAAAGCGTAATGAAGAAAATTAAAGCCGATGCAAAGGCAACCCAAACTCTTTAATGTGGCTTAACTAAAGAGGAATTGAATTAGGTCAACCCCTTCAACAGAGCCAAAGAATTATGGGAAAATCTAATCGAGCTACACGAGGGAACCTCCGACACTAAGGTAAGCAAACGAGACTTAATATAAAATAAATTATATAATATTAAAATGCAAGATGGTGAAATGGTAAGTCAACTCCATGCCCGGATCAAAGACCTGCTTAATGGACTACACGCGATCGACCAGAAGGTAGAGACTCATGATAATAAGGTATATACATTAAATATTTTTCTGAGGAATACCTTGTGCGCATCGATGGTGGATGCTTACAAACTATCCAAGGATCTTTCTTTAATTAGGCTAGACAAGGATTTTTTAGAATTTGAATTACATGAACAGAATAATGAACTTCCTGCCAAAAAAGGTATTTCATTTGTTGTATGCACAAGCAAGACCAAGGAGTCTAGAAATAAGCGCCAGACCAAACCCGAGTTCGAAGATTAATTAGACTCAGAAGATGACGACAAAATCACTATCAAGCTCGTTAACCTTGTACGAAAAATGTACAAGAAAAAGAAGGGCTTCACAAGATGCTAGATCAAGAAGGTGATCCAGTCAAGAACAACGTAACCAAGTCCAACCACAAAGGACAAGTCTGAAGTCACCTTCTATGGCTACAAAAAGAAGGGACAAATCAAAGCAAACTGTCTAAACCAGAAGGAAATGAAAAAGCAGCAGAAGAAAAAGGTGCTGTAGGAAACGTGGGATGAATCTTCATCAAAAGATTTTGATGAAGATCTCCAACTGACAAGCTTCCTCGCACTTCTAGCCTAAGAACAAGTCATGGAATCTGAGTTCGAGCCAGAATCGAAAGCCAAGTCCGAGTGAAGCCATGGATTCGTATCCTATTCAGAAGGCTCCCAATCCACTATAAGTATCTTTTTAATTAGATATCATAATTTAATTTCATACTTGTCTAGAAAATTACCTAAGTCCAATATCCGAGTCAAGACACTCCAAAAGGAGATAGAATCCCTTAAGGAGGAGACTAATCCAAGTTCTTTGACTAAGATAGTTCAAAGTGGAAATTCAACCCAAGTCCAACAACTTGAGGAAGAATGTTTTGCCCCCGGAAGAGTACTTATCCGATAAAAATCGAACAACACCTCCCCTATAATAATGACAAATGAAACCTGGATACATAGCCATAGATCATACTAAGCACAAAGTGGTGCATAAAAACAAACATACCAACAATAGGTAAAGGGATACACACAATCCCACAACAAACAATAGAAAACATACACAAGAGAGGGATTCACCAAATCTATTCCAAAAAATATAGAAACTAACACCATTGCGTACCGGTACGACTTAACTCAACCACAGATACCATGACTGAATAAAAACACATCACAAAACAAAATGGAAACCACAATCAAATTAATTATTGTACAACCAAGTTTGAAAACCAGAACAAAAATAGCAATAGAAACAATGTGGAAAACATGATCTCAAGTGTGATGTGGGACCGGCAGCCAGAACCTCCGAATGACATAATACATCCTCTACCTGCTAACCTGGAAATAAAGGAAAAGCAAGGGTAGTGAGCACAAAATACTCAGCGGGTATAAGAAGATAGTGTATGATACTAAATATATATAAGGAAAATCAAAGGATGCAGTCTCAGGAGAAATACTTACCATGAAAGTAAGAGTACCAATATAATCATCTGTTAAGCAAAAGCATAACTCATAATATAGTATCCACTAACCTGTTCAACCAGGTATAACCAATAAATCAAGAGTACCTATAATACGCCCAAACCCTACACAAATAAATACATAACCAACAAATAACAATTCCTGACTAGCACAATAATATGCTACTACGAATGGGTCTCGTGGGCAGTCAAGGTATGTAAATAGTCACTATTTGCGGGAGAACGCTCTACCACGGATGGTCCCGTTGGCTGACAGGATAAGGCTATCTAGCACCTCAGTAACTGACTACGGGAGAACACTCTACCATGGATAGTCCCATGGGCAGTCAGGGTATGTAAATAGTCATTGTCTACGGGAGAACGCTCTACCACGGATGGTCCCATGGGCAGACAAGATGCATAAGTGGCCACTATCTGTGGGAGAACACTCTACCATGGTTGGTCCCGTGAGCAGACAGGGCATATACATATATCAAGCCATAATGACAAATAAGCAGCAACAATCCATCCGAGGATAATGCTCTTCAAGATACCCTACAGTCTAAAATCAACAGTGGATAGGCATGAGCCTAAATTGTTGGGTTTTTCGGGCCGCGAAAATCCCGAAAGCCCCAAAGCCAACGGATCCATGCAAAGAAAAATTTCAAAAACTATGAATACGAGTTTCTACCGAGATCTACTCCTAGATCTACATGGAAAAAGGGTTATACCTTTGAAGCGAAGCCCTTCGCGTATCCCGCTCGTCCTCGGTTCGCCGGATCTCGAAAGTGTCAAAGTAGACACTTCTTTATGTGTATCCACACAAGCAAGAGATGGAGAAAAACCTCTAAGGATGTGCTAGCAACCTTAGCGATCAGTAGTGGAGGAGGAGAGGGAGAGAAGAGAACCAAGGAAGAAAAAGATGGAGTTACACATGAAAAATGAAACTCCTTTACATGAATAAAAGTGGCCGGCTACATTTTTGGCTTGTAACTCCCATGGAATATCAAGAGTCACCACTCTTGGTAACTCCCATGAGGTGGCATTTGGTCAAGTCAAACTTGACCAAATGAAGAAGCCTTGATGATGTGGCATTGGTCAAGTCAAAGTCAAGTCAAAACTTGACTCTTCGTCTTCCTACTTATGTCAAGTCAAACTTGACCACTTCTCTCCCTTGGTTGATCTAATCTAACCATTGGTTCAAGTCAATTTTAATTTAATGAATCTCTATTCATTGAATTAAATTAATTAAATGAGTCTAAGTCCAAATTAGACTCACTTAACACATGAACCAAATTGAGTCCAACTCAATTAGCCTACCTTGGATTACTCTTAATCCAATTTGGTTCATCAAATGAACCTAATCCTTTAGGTTCATCAAATGAACCTAATTTCCATCTAATTTCCCTTTGTGTGTGACCCTATAGGTTTTTGTAACGTTGGCAATGCTCCTAAACCCATTTAGAAGCATAAGTAATGAGCGGTATCTAGCAACACATCATTACTACCCAAGTTACAAGAATGTTGAGATCCAACATCACCTTGTGACTACTAATTGTGACTCCTCACAATATATGACAAGTGTCCTTCTATCCTAGACATCTAGATTGATCAATGTGAGGCATAGACCATGTCATCCTCTAATCAATCTAAATCTTGAACTCCAAGTAGACTCACTAAATCAAATGAGCTCAATATCTCATATTGACTCATTTGGATATGGCCATGCACTTCGTGGTCTCACTCTATCAAGAATATCGATGTCTCACCCGTCATATAGGAGGGATAGATCCCATCTACATCACTCACATCCCTCTGCATAATTCGTTACATACCCAGTAATCGCCTTTATAGTCCACCCAGTTACGGGTGACGTTTGACGAAACTAAAGTACATAACTCCTTATGTAGGGATCCATGGTGACTTCAGGTCTAAGGACTAATAGTCATACTAATAGCCACATGAGAAAGTATATGACACTCATATAACGATCCATGATACTTTCTCATGGCGGGTCATTCAGTATACATTCTCCAATTTATACCCATGTGTCAACTTGATATCTCTATATCCATGACTTGTGAGATCAAGTCATCGAGTCGACCTACATGCTAGTCTTATTGCATTAACATTGTCCCTGAATGTTAATACTTGACTAGGAATGATTAAGAGTAGTGTTCCCTATATCATCTCACTATCGATTCAACCAATCGATTGATATAGGTAAGAACCTTCTACTCAAGGACGTTATTATACTTAGATTATTTGGCACCAATACAAGTAAGTATAATAACCAAAAACCAAATACCTTTATTTATATAGAATATGATACAATAAGTCTAAAAATACAATCATCAAATGATTGGCTCTAGGGCTCTAGCTAACAATCTCCCACTAGCACTAGTGCCAATCAGTGTAGGCTCTAAGCCCCAATGACATAGTGTGACCATCATGCTTCCTCTGTGCCAAAGCCTTGGTCAAGGGATCTGCGATGTTAGCCTCTGTAGGTACTCTGCAAATCTTCACATCTCCTCTCTTGATGATCTCTTGAATGAGATGGAAGCGCCGTAGTATGTGTTTGATCCACTGGTGTGAGCGAGGTTCCTTCGCCTGTGCTATAGCTCCATTGTTGTCACAATAGAGCTCAATGGGGTCAGCAATGCTAGGAACCACCCCAAGTTCAGTGATGAACTTGTGGATCCAAACTGCCTCCTTTGCTGCCTCTGATGCAGCAATGTACTTGGCTTCTGTTGTAGAATCAGCTACTATATCCTGCTTCGAATTCTTCCAGCTCACAACACCACCATTTATGCAAAACACAAACCCTGACTGCGATCGATAATCATCCTGGTCGGTCTGGAAGCTAGCATCACTGTAACCCTTTACAGCTAGTTCATCATCGCTTCCATATATCAAGAAATATTCTTTAGTCCTTCTTAAGTACTTAAGAATATTCTTGACCGCTATACAGTGACTTTCACCTGGATCTGACTGGTATCTGCTCGTCATACTCAAAGCATACGAGACATCAGGTCGAGTACATAGCATGACATACATGATAGATCCTATGGCTGAAGCATAAGGGATCTGATCCATGCGGTCTCTCTCCTCTCTAGAAGAGGGACCTTGAATCTTCGAAAGACTCACGCCATGTGACATTGGCAGAAATCCCTTCTTGGAGTTCTGCATGGCAAACCGTAGGAGTACCTTGTCAATGTATGTACTTTGACTTAGGCCAAGCAATCTCTTAGATCTATCTCTATAGATCTGTATCTCTAAAATCTGGGATGCCTCACCTAAGTCCTTCATTGAGAAGCAACTCCCTTGGCAAGTCTTGACAGACTGAAGCAAAGGGATGTCCTTCCCAATGAGTAGTATGTCATCCACATACAATATGAGGAAGACAACTATGCCCCCTACAACCTTCTTGTAGACACAAGGTTCATCTTCATTCTTGATGAAACCAAACTGTTTGATTACATCATCGAATCGAAGATTCCAGCTCCGAGAAGCTTGCTTTAGTCCATAAATGGACCTATGCAACTTGCATACTCTGCTAGTATGCTGTGGATATACAAAACCCTCAGGTTGTGTCATGTACACATCCTCGAGCAGGTTTCCATTCAGAAACGCGGTTTTGACATCCATCTGCCATATCTCATAGTCATGGTAGGCTGCAATAGCAAGCATGATCCGAATGGACTTAAACATCGCTACTGGAGAAAAGGTTTCATCATAGTCAATACCATGAATCTGCTTGAAACCTTTAGCTACCAAGCGACCCTTATAAATAAGTCCATCCATGTCAGTCTTTCTCTTAAAGACCCACTTACACCCAATGGGTTTTACCCCTTCAGGTGGATCAACCAAAGTACATACTTGGTTGGTGTACATGGATTCCATTTCGGATCTCATGGCGTCTAGCCATTTCTCGGAATCTGGTCTCATCACAGCTTCCTGATAGGTGGTAGGCTCATCCTCTATGAGCATAATGTCATCATGGTCAGACAAGAGAAATGAGTATCTCTCAGGCTGACGACGTACCCTATCAGACCTGCGAAGAGGTAGGTCTACTTGAACTGGTTGTTGTTTCTCAACTCTTTGTGGAACATCATCCACAACACTTTGTGGTTCTAGTTCAATTTCCATCGAGGCATCAGTGCTATTGTTCGCATCTTGAACTTCTTCAAGATCGAACGTGCTCCCACTAGTCTTTCTATAAACAATGTCCCTTTCTAGAAAGACCCAGTCTTTGCCACAACTACCTTGTACTGACTGGGAATGTAGAAGTAATATCCCTTAGTTTCCTTGGGATATCCAATAAAATAGCACTTGTCAGATTTGGGTCCTAACTTGTCTGAGACTTGACGTCTAATGTAAGCCTCACAACCCCAAATCCTCATGAAAGACACCTGGGCATCTCTCCCAGTCCATATCCCTTATGGTGTCTTTATCACGGCCTTGGATGGAACTCGGTTGAGTATAAAAGCTACCGTGTCTAGAGCATAGCCCCAAAGGAATGTCGGAAGATTTGTGTGACTCATCATAGATCGTACCATATCTAATAGGGTACGATTCCTCCTTTCGGATACACTATTCCACTATGGTGTTCCAGGAGGAGTGAGTTGGGATAGAATCCCACACTCAGCTAGATAGTCACGGAACTCATGGCTAAGGTATTCTCCACCTCGATCTGATCGAAGTATCTTAATACTCTTGCCAAGCTGGTTCTGTACTTCATTCTTGAATTCTTTGAACTTTTCAAAGGATTCTGACTTATGTGTCATCAAGTACACATAACCATATCTACTGAAGTCATCAGTAAACGTGATGAAGTACCTATAACCACCTCTAGCAGCGACATTGAAAGGGCCACATACATCACTATGTATGAGTCCTAACAAATCAGTCGCTCTTTCGCTGTGCCCACTAAAGGGAGTCTTGGTCATCTTGCCTCGTAGGCATGACTCGCATATCTCATATGATTCTAAATCAAATGAGTCCAGCAAACCATCCTTATGGAGCTGGGATAAGCGCTTGTCATTTATATGACCTAAGCGACAGTGCCAGAGGTAGGTTTGATTCATGTCATTTGACTTGAACCTCTTGATATTTATGTTATAGATAGGGCTCTCAAGATCTAGAATATAAAGTCCGTTTATCAGAGGTGCACTACAATAGAACATATCGTTTAAATAGACGGAACAACATTTGTTCTTTATTATAAACGAAAATCCTTTTTTGTCCAAACAAGAAACTGAAATTATGTTCTTAGTCAAGGCAGGCACATAACAATAATCATCTAATTCTAGTACAAGCCCAGAGGGAAGAGATAGATGGTAAGTTCCTACAGCAATAGCAGCAACACATGCTCCATTGCCTACTCGTAGGTCTATCTCACCCTTCGTTAATGCCCTGCTATTCCTCAGCGCTCGTACATTAGTACAAATGTGCGAAGCACATCCGATATCTAATACCCACGATGAAGAAATAGAGAGGTTGACTTCTATAACATGTATACCTGAAGTAGAAATCTTATTTCTCTTCTTCTTAAGATCTTCCAGGTATTCTTTGAAGTTCCTCTTCCAGTGCCTTGCTTGTCCTTGATATAAGTGACAAAGATGTTCAACCATATCGTAAGCTCCCATCAACTCATGTTGCTTCTGAAGCTCAGAGTTCATGGTCGCGAGCATAAGACAGGACACATCTAATGCGTCATCTTGATGCTTCTTGTAAGCATCACGGTCTGCTCGCGGGGAAGTGGCAGGAGGAGCCTCCGGAATGGGCTGCTCCAGAACGTACAATTTACGTTCCTGAGTGAGAACTATTCTCAGATTCCTGTACCAGTCCAGGAAATTTGCTCCGTTGAGCTTGTCCTTCTTAAGGACAGAACGCAGAGAGAAGATGTTCGTGTTCGACGTCATGGCAAATCTACAACAGAAATAAATGCAGAAATAAGTATCATATTCTTAATCATTTAATTAGGCCTTTAACTAAATGATGCTCCCACTGAATTCTATAATTCATGTGGGACAAGATCCACATCATACTAACCCTTGAGTTAGCTTTGGCTAATACGCCCAAGACTTAGTATGATCGGTAGGTAACGATTACCAATTACATCTCTATGCAACTCTTGTTTATAGGATCAAGATCCGCATTGATATTAAAACTCGAGTTAGCTTTGGCTAATATGCCCGAGAGTTAATATAAATGTGATTTTGACCTATCTACCAACCATTGGATAATGCCTATAGTTAAACTCGATCTAATTGAGTTAACTAGTTACTCAAACTAATTGAGTTATACTTACCCATGCGTTGATAGGCGGGACCAAGATTGTCCCTCCGTACCCTACCAAGATAGTATGTGTTGCTCTGCTTTGGCAGATTCAACAACAACATGCGATCGAGGTAGTGGTAGGTATCACGGCATGGTAGGCATTACGAGTTGACGTGATTTAGATCTAATCTAAATGATGATGCGTATCATATACTCGATAGATCTAATCTAATCGAAAGGTGCATCATGTGCACGACTTAGATCTAATCTAATCGTTAGGCACTAATTAATTACTTAATTAACTTGCATGCATCACATACACACAAAAGCAATTAATTAAATAATTTTGTGATTATGTCATGGCCCTACTACGATCTTCTCAAGCCAATGAGAAGATCGTATGGTCAACCTAAGGTCAACAGCTTCTCAAGCTCCTTCCTTTGACCACCTCGTGTTGCTCGCGCCCTCCTCGTAACTCCGTCTCGAGTGGAGCTTCCACCGCCTCAAAATTTACATTACATTTTGAAACTCGAGTTACATTCGAGTCTAAATCTAATTTACAACAAGAATAAAAAGAAAGGCACGACGCGCAGGTCGCGAAAAAAAAAAAAATACAACACGCACATCACATCACGGCACGCATGCCGTATTATGAATTACAACATGAATTATCCAATCGAATTGGGTCTTTGGGCCATGATTATCACAAAAATAATATATAATTCAAAATTATATATTTCTATAATTTTATGTAATTTTTCTATAATTTTTTACAATTTTTACGAGTACAATTTCCCGGCGGTTCCGTTTAGCGATTTTCGGGCGCAATCACGGAACGAATCCCCTTGCGGGGCCAGGGGCAGCGCCCCTACCCGCGATCTAACCATCACGAGGGTTCCATTGCAATCTAACAGCGCCTTAGCCCACTGTCCCAAAAATTTTTGGGGCGAAACTTGGCCGTTTTGGAAAATTCTTCTCGGTAGTCGAAGCCTACAAGTATCGAAACACTTGTGCTTCGCTTCTACGAGAAAAATACCCATAAAAACTATAAAAATCATAAATTTACAGAATATTACAGAACTAAAAAGTTTTCATAAAACACAAAATAAACTCGTATTCGTCTTCGCACGTGGCTCTGATACCACTGTTAGGTTTTTCGGGCCGCGAAAACCGCGTTTTCGCGTCGCGGAAACCCCGAAAGCCCCAAAGCCAACGGATCCATGCAAAGAAAAATTTCAAAAACTATGAATACGAGTTTCTACCGAGATCTACTCCTAGATCTACATGGAAAAAGGGTTATACCTTTGAAGCGAAGCCCTTCGCGTATCCCGCTCGTCCTCGGTTCGCCGGATCTCGAAAGTGTCAAAGTAGACACTTCTTTATGTGTATCCACACAAGCAAGAGATGGAGAAAAACCTCTAAGGATGTGCTAGCAACCTTAGCGATCAGTAGTAGAGGAGGAGAGGGAGAGAAGAGAACCAAGGAAGAAGAAGATGGAGTTACACATGAAAAATGAAACTCCTTTACATGAATAAAAGTGGCCGGCTACATTTTTGGCTTGTAACTCCCATGGAATATCAAGAGTCACCACTCTTGGTAACTCCCATGAGGTGGCATTTGGTCAAGTCAAACTTGACCAAATGAAGAAGCCTTGATGATGTGGCATTGGTCAAGTCAAAGTCAAGTCAAAACTTGACTCTTCATCTTCCTACTTATGTCAAGTCAAACTTGACCACTTCTCTCCCTTGGTTGATCTAATCTAACCATTGGTTCAAGTCAATTTTAATTTAATGAATCTCTATTCATTGAATTAAATTAATTAAATGAGTCTAAGTCCAAATTAGACTCACTTAACACATGAACCAAATTGAGTCCAACTCAATTAGCCTACCTTGGATTACTCTTAATCCAATTTGGTTCATCAAATGAACCTAATCCTTTAGGTTCATCAAATGAACCTAATCTCCATCTAATTTCCCTTTGTGTGTGACCCTATAGGTTTTTGTAACGTTGGCAATGCTCCTAAACCCATTTAGAAGCATAAGTAATGAGCGGTATCTAGCAACACATCATTACTACCCAAGTTACAAGAATGTTGAGATCCAACATCACCTTGTGACTACTAATTGTGACTCCTCACAATATATGACAAGTGTCCTTCTATCCTAGACATCTAGATTGATCAATGTGAGGCATAGACCATGTCATCCTCTAATCAATCTAAATCTTGAACTCCAAGTAGACTCACTAAATCAAATGAGCTCAATATCTCATATTGACTCATTTGGGCATGGCCATGCACTTCGTGGTCTCACTCTATCAAGAATATCGATGTCTCACCCGTCATATAGGAGGGATAGATCCCATCTACATCACTCACATCCCTCTGCATACCCAGTAATCGCCTTTATAGTCCACCCAGTTACGGGTGACGTTTGACGAAACTAAAGTACATAACTCCTTATGTAGGGATCCATGGTGACTTCAGGTCTAAGGACTAATAGTCATACTAATAGTCACATGAGAAAGTATATGACACTCATATAACGATCCATGATACTTTCTCATGGCGGGTCATTCAGTATACATTCTCCAATGTATACCCATGTGTCAACTTGATATCTCTATATCCATGACTTGTGAGATCAAGTCATCGAGTCGACCTACATGCTAGTCTTATTGCATTAACATTGTCCCTGAATGTTAATGCTCGACTAGGAATGATTAAGAGTAGTGTTCCCTATATCATCTCACTATCGATTCAACCAATCGATTGATATAGGTAAGAACCTTCTACTCAAGGACGTTATTATACTTAGATTATTTGGCACCAATACAAGTAAGTATAATAACCAAAAATCAAATACCTTTATTTATATAGAATATGATACAATAAGTCCAAAAATACAATCATCAAATGATTGGCTCTAGGGCTCTAGCTAACATAAATAATATCCAAGGGTCTAGTAGGACACTCGATATCCTACACTACGGTATAATCTTACCCATGTGTAGGCTTGACCCTACATAATATGCGAAGGGTCTAGTAGGATATTCAACTATTTACTACGGTTTACATGCGATAGCTCAAGATTATTATCTGATCTAATGAGCAATTTAAATACGTAGACAAGCATTAAATAATAAGTCTAATAACATATGTCTAGGTCAGCAACAAGTACAATAGTAATGATCTCAATCTAAGGGGATCCCGTCATCTAGTCATAACATCTTCTCGGACTCTATGGTATCATCATACATTTAATAAACAGCGGGATCAAGATTAAATAGTCTTAGATGGTGATCTGAAGAGAATGACCTAGTGGGATATGACACCCTTGGGAAGTGATTTCTATCAAGTATAGATAAGTATGATCTCACTAACATATATGCCCTTACATAAGTATACAATTATACTACATATGATATCAATAACCTGTAGGCAAGAATCTAAGTATATAAGCATATTATAATATAAATGCATAAACAAAAGCCTATAACTAGACTATGGTCTAATAATATCATGCATATATATAGCCAACCCAAGCATGAATAGCATAAGCCCAAGTCTGCCCAGCCACTATCTCACCTCATCGAGTCGCTTCCTTTGTGCATTTGGGTCTTCAGCCAAGAGGGGAATTTGTGCCATAGTTTTGATTTGTTGACGCCTTTCTTCTCATGAGCTCCCTTCTTCCCTCGTGGCCCGATGCCAGCTGTCCGAGCCCTATGACTGACGCTGCTGGCCATCAAGTGAGATCTCTCCTTCTGTCGGTGCTGTGGAAAGGGGATTGATTCCAATATGTGTATCATTGATGGGCGATTGGTGTTGATCATTGTGTGTCGTGCTCCTCTCCTTTCCTCTGATCACTGAGATGTTCCCTAGTGATGTCGCCCCCTCCTTTGTCCTAGATCAGCATCACGGTAACCCTGGATATCTCATTGTGCAATTACAGATATGGATTTGGAGTAAGTGTGTAGATTTGGATTGATGCCGGAAGGAGTTATTTCTTGGTTGTTTCATTAGATCGATACCATTTCCTAGAATTTGAATCGTTATTTAGCAAACCTAGATATGGTTCTCAATTTCTTTTATGGAGATTAATAGAGGGATTAATACCTGCCCAAATTTGGTTTATATGGCAGATTTAGAGCTTTTCATCTGCTGTGGCTATCCTTCTTCAGTTGTGGATTGAAAGAAGGGGGTTATTAAGGTTAGTTTTCATGGTAAGCACTAATCTGATCAATAAATATATTGATATCAGAATTAGAATGTGTTATTATGTGGTGGTTTGGTTAATTAGATGGGTGATTGGAGAAATAAATTTGATGAAGGCAATGATTAGTGGTGATTGATTTTGGAATATGAATGATTGGATTTGGTTTTGATTCAAGATAGATTGTCGGTTGATTAGATTATGCTTGATGATTAATGGATTGTAGATTATGTTTGGAAAGATTGAAGGATTTATGATGGGATTTGATTAGTGATTGATTGATGAGAATTAAGGAATTGATCAGTGGATTAAGGATGGACTTATTATCGATTTGGATTTGAATCATTAAGTGGAATTAAACATGGTTACCTAATCAAATTAGGATTGGGTTTTGGGTTTAGCTAGTTATTTTTTTATGTAATTAACTAAATCTGTACATCATGGAATTGTAGGACTTTAATTCGAGGCAAGCGTCTCGACGTGGGATTGTTGAGTACGATTGACAGATAAAGGTAGATATTTCTTCCTTGGCCTCTATATAGTTTTTTGAACTTAGTGCATGATTATTATATGATGGATTAGGCTGCTTTACCTTATATTCATTTGTATTGTTATCTTGCTTGATACTTACGTGCTTGACCTTAGAGATGATCCAGTTATTTTATATACAGTCTTAGCTTTGAATATCTATACTCTGTTGTGTATACGCATGTAGAGTATGTTGTGTAGGTGATGTCTTGTTGATTGAGTTAACATGCTGATTATGTATATGATGTTGAGTGTACACGTGTTTGGTAGTGTTACAGGTGTTATCATTTTGACCGTGCATTTACATGTTGTAGAGGGCGTACATGTATAATGTGTTCTACTAGAGGAATTATGTTGATTGTACCTAGGTTCTGTGTACACGTGTCTAGTGTGGTTATTGGAGGTTTCCTGTTGATTATACTTATGTGGTTGTGTGCATACATGTCTAGTAGTACTATTGGATGAACTATCTCGAAAATATCTAAGTTGGTGATCATATATACTTCCTTTCTCCATTTTCTTCTCTCCCTCTCCTCATCTTACCGAACCCTACTAAGGTGCTAGCACACTTTAGTTTAGTGATCTCCTTCTTGTGTTCGTGTGGATACTTCTAGAGGGTTGTCTACTTTGACAATCTTGAGATCCGGCACCATTGGACGAGCGGGATTCGCGAAAGGCACGCATCAAGGGTAAAACTCATACTCTAATGTAGATCTAGAGTTTGTAAACTCGTACTCGTAATGTTTTCGAAGTTTTATTCTTCGCACGGATCCGGTGGCGGGGCTTTTCGGGGTTTCCGCGACGCGAAAAAGGGGTTTTCATGGCCCGAAAAACCCAACAACGAGCGCTATTCACCCCCTTTAGCGTTTCTTGATCCAACAATTGGTATCAGAGCGGGGTTGCTCTGAATTGGTACAACTACCGTTCGAGCATTTTTTTAGTCGCTTTCTCATTCGTATAGGGTAAAAATAAAACCTTTCATTTTTTCCCTCCAAAATTATTTTTGAAAAATTCATTTTCATCTCTTCACGGTTTATTAGTAATGATAAAATATCGAATTTGGAAAAATTTGAAAAAATATTTTTTTAATAATATTTTATTATTATTTTTTCTCGAAATTCATGAATTTCTATTTCTATCCTTCTACCACACTACAAATCCAAGATTAAGTCCTGGGACAAGTTTTTTGTTTACTTTTTCGTGCAAGATTCAATGGCTCTCCAAGAAGGCTATAGCACCACTCGTCCACCGCTCTTTTCCGGCGAAGACTTCGGCTACTGGAAAGACCGAATGGAGTCGTACCTGCAAACCGAGTTCGAAGTCTGGATGATCACCAAGATCGGGCTCGAACTACCAACTGACGGCACCGGAAAGCCACTACCATTTGAGAACTGGGACACGAACATAATCAAGAAAGTCGAGGTAAATGCTAAAGCAACGTATACACTTCAGTGCGCCCTAACCAATGAGGAGCTGAACCGCGTTGGCCCATTCTCAACTACAAAAGAGCTATGGGAGAATCTGATTGAGCTACACGAAGGTATTCCTGATACGAAAATAGGTAAGCATGTTTTAATAAACAAATTATTTGAGCAGACTAATACTATTCCGGCCGAGGAAGGTGTTGCGTTATTTGTAAGAACAAGCAAGACGAAGAAAGAACTGAAGGCAACATGGTCCGAGTCATCAGACGAATCCGAATCCAACGAAGAAGAGCAAGCGAGCCTTCTCGCTCTACCAGTACTAGCACATGTTGCTGAAACTGAGTCCGAGTTCGAGTCCGATTCAGAAACCGAGAGTGAATCAGACACCGAGTCCGAGCGAAGCCACGGATCCGTATCCGTTTCTGAAGGACCCAAAACCACTGTAAGTGCTCTAATTTCTAGTATTAACTTAGATGATTCAGAAAATTTAATTCCTTACTTATTAAAGAAGTTGGCTAAATCCAACGTCCGGGTCAAGTCGCTCCAAAAGGAGGTAACAACCCTTAAGGAAACGACTAACTCGAGTTCGTTAACTGAGCAAGTTCAAAGTTGAATTTCAACTCGAGTCCAACTTGAGGAAGAAAATTCTAATTTGAAAACTCAAGTTAAAGAACTCAAGGACACATTGGAACAGTTCATCTTGGGTTCCAAGAATCTGGATCTGATTATTAGGAAGCAGCGAGCCATTTACAACAAATCCAGACTTGGATTTAAGGCCAAACACAAATTCAAATCGTATTTGTCAATTATAAATAGATCAAGTAGAAAAACAGTCCAAGCATGGGTCCCCAAGTCAAATTTAGTTAATCAAGTTGGACTTGGACACTATTGGATCCCCAAGGATCAGATCCATTACCTTGATAGACCTTATCGAGGCTATGATCCAGGGGGAGCCAATAGAATGACTATTTTCAGAATTGTTTGATGATTGATTTTACTATTTTTAATATGCATGTTTAGATTAGGATAGTTTAAGGACCTACGCGTAATTTACAATTGTTAGTTAAACCTAGGAGTTTCACAAAGAAAATTAAATATGTAATTTCTTTGAGCGGCTCTGTCTAGAAAGTGGTGGATGTTCCCATACCCAAGAAGTTCTAGTGCCTCGCCACTGCCTGAGAACCAATCTTTGAAATATATATTTAATTGGCTAATTGAAAAACCTAAGTTTAACCCAAATATAAATTAATCCTTAAAAATAACCTAAATTAAAGATAACCATCTCACAAAATTACTTAAGATTACCTGATTCAAAACATAGAATCGGGTGAGATGGATCTAGGTTGAACTTTGTCTAAATTCATATTAACTTAATCAAATTAATAAACTTTAATTAGATTAATCAAATATTCAACGTAATAACTAACTAAATTAATAAATTCATTTAAAAATCTTTTAAAAAATCATTTTAAAATTCTTTTAAAAATAAAATTCTTTTAAAAATATTTTAAAATTTATTAATAAATTCATTTAAAAATATTTTAAAAAATCATTTTAAAATTCATTTGAAAATATTTTAAAAATTATTAATAAATTCATTTTAAAATCTTTTTAAAAAATTTTAAAAATCTTTTAAAAAAATTTTAAAATTCTTTTAAAAATATTTTAAAATTCTTTTAAAAATTTATTTAAAAATCTTTTAAACATCATTTACAAATTATTTCAAAAAATTTTAAAATCATTTTCAAAATTATTTTAAAAAACCTTTGAAAATCAATTTCAAAATTATTTTAAAAAATCTTTGAAAATCAATTTCAAAATTATTTTAAAAATATTTAAAAGATTATTTGAAAAATTATTTTAAAATTCTTTAAAAAAAATTATTTGAAAAATAATTTTAAAATTGTTTAAAAAAATTATTTGAAAAATAATTTTAAAATTCTTTAAAAATCTTTTAAAAAATATTTAAAAAAATTAATTTCAAAATCTTTGAAAATTTTTTGAAAAATTATTTTAAAAATCTTTTAAAACTTAATTTCAAAATCTTTGAAACATTATTCGAAAATCATTTTAAAAATATTTTAAAACTTAATTTGAAAATCTTTGTAAAATTCTTTTAAAAAAACATTTCAAAAATTAGTTGAAAATTAATTTCAAAATAATTTAAAAATTATTTTAAAATTATTTGAAAATTAATTTCAAAATCATTTAAAAATTATTTGAAAATTATTTTCAAAATCTTTTAAAAATCTATTTAAAAATCTTTTTGAAAATCTATTTAAAAATATTTTAAAAATCCTTTTAAAAAATGACTTTAAAAATAATTTAAAAATCATTTTAAAAATCTTTTAAAAAATGATTTTAAAAATCATTTAATTTTTTTCCTTTTAATTCAATATTATAACTTTCAAATTATTTTAATTTGAAAAATTCAAAGATCATTATCTACAAAATTATAATTTTCAAATCATAATTATATTCAGGGTTTTATTGTCAGTTAATTTTTAAATCTAGATCATATGTTCAGATTACAATTTCAAACTCAATTTTAAAAAATCTTCATAATTTTAAATGATTACTCATTTGAAATTGAAACTCAAACTTATTCTAAAATAAAGACAACTCCGTCTCACACTGACTCATAAGCTGAACATGCTTGATAACCTAGAATGGGTGAGATGGAAAATTAGGAAAATATAAAAAACTATTATTATTATTTTTCTTTAATTTGCATGCTTGATAATTTACATGCTTGGACTCTAGGACCCTAAGGATTTATTTTGGCATTAATTAAGAGAGAGTGAGTGGAGTCAAGCTAAGCTTCTTTTAAAATAAATTTTGTGGTTTTAATTATTTTTAAAAGTTAAACTCTTTGAAAAGTTAAAGCAAATCCAATTTTTCTAGAAAAATAAGTTCTTTAATTAAGCTTTAAACTTTTCATCATATTTTACTTAACTAAGCCTGTATCAATCTCTTTTTAAAACCAAGTTGTTTTCAGAAAACCAAATAAAGTCTTTTTTAGAAATATTTTTAGAAAAATTACTAAGTTTTTTTTTAAATTTATCTAAGTACCTTTCAAAACTAAGTATTTTCAAAAGCATTTCAAGTTTAGCAGCTAAATATTTTTCAAAAAGCTTTCAAATTTAACTAAATATCTTTCCAAAAAGCTTTTTCAAGATTAGCTAAGTATTTGTTTTTTTTTCAAAGTTTAACTAAGTGTTTTGATATCACAAAATTATCTAAGTTACTTTTCAAAGTTAATATAATTTTTATCTTAGCTAGTTTTAAAAGAAAAAGTTATGTTTTCAAAATTTATGACAAATCTTTTGATCTCACTTAGCTAAAAGTTTTACAATGAATATTAATTCTAAAAAAGCAAAGTGTTTATCAAAATTTGGTTAACCCTCTATTTTAAAAGCCTTTTCTAAACATTTTTTTGAAAAGTTAAGTTTCTCAAAATAAGCTAAGGCCATTGATCATTGTTTCTTTCACTCTTACTCTCTTATTTATTTTTGATATATGGCAAAGGGGGAGAGCAGAAGAAATTCAAAGAAAAGTAAAGAAAGTTTGAAATTTTATAAATTTAAGGAGAACTTTTATTAAGGGGGAGCATTTTACAAAATTTATAAAACTCTTGGACTAACTTATTTTTTCCTTGTGCTAAATTTATGCTAGTTATGCTTTTCTTTATTGCATCTTTTTTCTTAACTTTGAATTTCGGTTGCCATAATCAAAAAGGAGGAGATTGTTGGTGCGGAAGCATCTGACTATCGAACTTTGGTTTTGATAATGACAAAGAGATTCAAAGTTAAGATTATTTGTTATCTAATATGTGCAAATGAGCTTGCAGGAAAGTCCTAAGTGCGGTTAGGCAGGTGGAAAATCTTAAGGGGTGGTAACCTTAGGTCCTAGGGGGTGGTAACCCTAGGTGGAGGAAAAATCCTAAGAGGGGGTAACCTTAGGTCCTAGGGGGTGGTAACCCTAGGTGGAGGAAAAACCCTAAGGGGCGACAACCTTAGGTCCTAGGGGGTAGTAACCCTAGGTGGAGGAAAATCCTAAGGGGGGGTAACCTTAGGTCCTAAGGGGTGGTAACCCTAGGTGGAGAAAAATCCTAAGGGGGGGTAACCTTAGGTCCTAAGGGGTGGTAACCCTAGGTGGAGAAAAATCCTAGGGGGTGGTAACCCTAGGTCTTAGGGGTTTGTAACCCTAGGCAGAAAGTCCAGTTGGTCTGGAGGACCAGACTGACATCAGGTAACTCTCCTGAGTGGAGTAGGTGAGGGTGCGTTCCCCTTAGAGGGAACAGTAGGCGTCTGGTCGACCTAGGATTTTTGGTCGAAAATCTGAAGTCAGACCCGAATAGTCCGGAGACTGTCAATTACTGTTTTTACTATATTTTATGTGTGCTAACATTGCCTTGCAGGGTATGCTGTTGTTTTTGGGACTAACGCATCTTGCAGGTACAAAAAATCAACCTTAAGCCTCGGATGAACAGTGTCTGAGGCGCCTCCATAGAGCTTGGAGGTGCCTCGGGTGCAAAGCAGGAGCCGGTTGCGATGGAGGGCTGGAGGCGCCTCGGACATAGCTGGAGGCGCCTTGGACTAGGGATTGGAGGCGCCTTGGACGACCATGGAGGCGCCTTCAAGCTGATAAGGTGCGACGAGTTCAACACTGATCCACGTGGCTGACTCGGAGGCCTGGAGGCGCCTTGGATGGTGTTAGAGGTGCCTCCAACAGTGTATAAAAGGAGTGTTCGAGGCAACAGCTAATTCAACGAATTCAAGAGTTCTCTACTACAATGTGCTGCCCCAAAAGACGCCCTGAAGTGTTGTTGCAAGTCCCCGACGACGCAAAGCTCTGAGACTTTGATTCTGTCGTCGTTATAACTCTTTTATTGTTATTACACTACTGTAATACTTTTGTAACTGAATTTGCACGATATAGTTGTTGCCCACAGAAAGTGATCAACGATCGTGGGCCTTGGAGTAGGAGTCACCCTTGGCTCCAAACCAAGTAAATATCTTGCACTACAACAAAAACCCTCATAGACATCGGTTTTCCATCGATGTCTATTACATTTTCGACCGATGTCTATGAAGGCGATGTAAAAGGTCTGCCATTTTAGACATCGAGTTAAAACCGATGTAGTATCACTTAACGACATCGGGTGTAAAACCGATGTAATATTATATATTAATAATACCAGTTTTGACAGCGGTATACGACCGATATAATATTAGTTAAGGACACCGATTTTACAGCGGTGGAAAATCGATGTAATATCAGTATTGTTTAATGACATAAATTCGATTTCTGAAATAGTTAAACACCAATATTATCACCAAGCAAATCATAAAATTAAGTTAATATTATTAATTCACTAAGAAAATCACAAATAAAAATGCACCGATATATCTAAACACACCAAGTCAATATCCATATAACCAACACATAAATATTCTTCTTACAACATAAAAAGATAATAGATATTGTGCACATCAAGTCAGTATCCACAAATTACACATAACTATTCTTCTTACAATATCAAAAGGTAATAGATAGTACACAAATATTCTTCTTACTGGTGCCAACATTATCCTTCTTGCTCTGTGCAGAGATTTAACTAAATCTTCCCCAGTAATTTTATTTGTTAATAGACAATTCTCTTTATCTATTACTGGATGGGCACCTCTGCTTGTTTGATGTCCTGAGGGTGACAAATGATTGGTTATTCTTTATAAAGGAGGCCTCCATCTTAAAGGTGCCACTGGAGGCTTTGGGAACTTTGCAACATCCTTCTTGGTTGTCCTCTCACCATTTAATTGATTCTCTAGTTCTCTTGCTGAATAGAATAAAATAGTCAATGTGGATATAAAGCAGTTTGTTGCTTACATAAGGGAAATTAAAGATGCTGTAAATTCTACTCAAATAGAGATTGAAAATGAGATAAGTAACCTTTTGCTAGTAATTTTTACTTGTTTACTCAGCTTCTTTGATCTGCACATTTGAAATAATCTGTTATAAGGCAACTGATTTGAAAGAAGCTAAATATAGTGATGCAGGTGTATAGTAGATTATTATGATTTTTCTTGGAATATATAAAATAATTTATTCACACTATCTTCAAAAAGATTCTACTTATATTAACATAATAAATTTTCAAAAGAACAAAATGAAAGATTCTTCCTTCATTCTTAAACCTGATTTGTGTCAAAGTGCAAGTATATATACTAAAAGCTTCCGTAAGTAAGAAAGGGAACAAACAACATGATTCTATATTCTTTATTTGATTCCTTACTATACCTTGATGCCTCTTCTTTCTACATGTTTATGGAGTTCTACTAGCATGCCAATCCCATCACTGTCAATGGAAGTCACTCCTGTGCTCAAAAGTGCAAAAACTGGTTATTTTTATTTTACTATTTTCCTTAATTTGATATCATCTGAACCTGATAATAATTATTTTCAACAAGAAAGAAGGCTTACCGCCCATGTCCAGAATCAGATATTGCAGTGTTTCTTCCTCCTCTATCCACCTCATGATTCTGTCAGTTAATTTTATAGTAAAGTGATGTGGTTTAATACTCCATCAGCAATAGACAATAGTGAGACTTTGCTAATCACTGCGGTTATATGTACCTTTCTCTAAGGTAGCCAGAGCTGGCAAAATAGATTGGGGAACCCAGTTTCAATATCAAAATGTCAGGGTAAGAGATTGAGTTTGGGTATTGCTGCCCGTCACAGTACATTTCAGTTCCTGCTATGTTTCCGAGCCTGCAAGTGGATGGTCGAGACACAGAGAGCAGTGCTCTCAGTGTTGACAAATCTACCTGCGACGTTAATTAAATCGAAGAATGATGATTTTGATGACAAATAGCAAAGTGTAATAGCAAAGTGTATAAATACAACCTGATTTAGATTAGGAATACTGAGAGAATGACCAAAATATAAAGAAAATATCAGTGAAATTTGTAAGGTAATCAAGTATAGTATTTCAAGTTCTCTCTGCAATCTATCTAAAACTTACAAAAATTCTATTAGTAATTTCTTGTTATCCAAGAGGTTGAGACGAGACATGCATTAGACTTACAGAAAACTAGGTATTATGCAACTTGTATTAGAACAATCTGCCAGCAATGTGTCCTATTCTTCTACAAAACAAAACTGTTATTGTTTTCTCAGAAAATGGGATAATATGAAAGAGTACCAAAGAATTAACAAGAGATTAATAGAAGTGAACTGATAAGAGTTAAGACTACTTATTTACGAAGGAAAACATACTCATACAGAGGATCCAAATGCAAAAAAATAGGAATAAGCATTACAATAGAATAATCAAGTTTATCCAGTACTGCATATAATACAAATAATCATTTAAGTAATCTTCATCATGAAACCTTTGTAAACATGAATTGCTTATAAGTAACATCATAATAGAAAAAGTTTGTCTGATAGGCTATCAAGCTTAAAGCATAAAGAAAGCTGAACTCGCATGCACGTCTTGTATAAACAAGCATAACATAAATATTTATCTAGTATTATCAAAACAATTCTAACAAGAACTGTATACTTTATCCAATATTACATTGGATTTAGTTATGCCAATGACACATTGATAGGTTTATGGCAGACAATTTGAAAAGTTGGACAAGGAAATGCTCCATTTAAGTGAAAAACAGAGGAAATGTGAAGCGGCAGAGTTAGTACAATTAAAGATCAATTACAAGATTTGACTAAGTACAGTGGAAAATATACCATGTGACATATCTGAAGTTAACTAAGAATTTAACTTGATAGGCAAATAAATTTTGACAACAAGGAGCTAAAGACAGAAACACAACCTTTTACACAAAATAGGAAACTACAATAACAGAATAAAGTGGATTTTAGTATACTCCTTGAATGGAATTACTAAACCTAAACTGGAGGCCATTACAGAAGCAAGCTCTAGAAAATTTTTAAAATTGTTTTCGTGCTGAGACACAAGAGCATAATTCGCATCCAAATTCTAGAAATACTATACAAGATAAGAAACAATCCCGTGGCCTGAAATAGCCTTTCTCTTGCAAAAAGGGATAAGGAAGGGATAAAGAAATGCTTTTGAAACTCCCACTTGAGGTCGTCTGGGTTGGTGTATGTGGACGACAAACAACACTGCAACCTTCGGTTTTGACAAAAGTCACATGGTCAAAGTTGCAGACTCATCAATGGAGACTCCAAAACAATGTCCTTAACCTTTTAGATTGTCTTCCCCCTTTATCTGCAACTGAATTTGAGTTACTGAGATCCTTTTGCATAGTCCTCAACTTGGATGGACTATTTCTCCCTCATCATCGCCCAAAACAAAACAAACAAAGCACGTTTGTGCCACTCCCAAAACCACAGACGGAAGACAAAAAGATCAAATCTTTGTAAGACAAGGGTCGATTACCTGTAGTTAAGCCAGGCGTGAAGGATGAAGTGAGCGGCGAACCTCTGGATAGGGAAAAGAGAGTCAAGCCGCGGGATTTTGAGATCGAAGCACCCGCGAATCAAAGGCGAAGAATGTCACAGATAGTAGGACGCCTGGATAGTTAAGAATGAGAGAGAGAGAGAGAGACGTGGGGATGAGCCGATATGGTGAGAGGCGGCGAAAGGAAGAGCCTGAGCACCGACCGTGGCCATAGAAGGAAGATAGAGGCGCAAAGTTGGTAACTCCTAAAAGGAGGATGCGAAGGATTAGGGTTTCTATTTATGGTGGGCGAGGAGAAGCCCAAAAGAAAGCGCGCTAAGAAAGTTCGCGATAATTTTGGTTCATAGACACCGGGTTTTAAAAACCGCTGTTAAAATCGGTGTCTATTAACGAAAAAAGACGCTCATAGACATCTCCTAAAAAACCGATTTCTATGAGCGAAAATCTGCGCTCATAGACATCGATTTTTGAAAAAACCAGTGTAAAATACTCAAAGACATTGGTTTTTGCTTAAAACTGTTGTTGTTCCACCGATGTCTATGAGGATTTTTCTTGTAGTGTTGGTGTCTTTTGTGTATTGTTCTTTTTCTGCTGCTACTTCTCGATTGTTTTACGATTACAAAATGAGTCGAAGCCATGAGTGCTATTCACCCCCCCCCCCTCTAACGCTTCTCGATCCAACACTTTCTAGTTTCATTTTTTTATAATAAACATGTATCCTCTACTTAATTTTTGTTGTCTACTTTCATAGGATTTGTAACGACCACCCTTCTTACTACTACTACTACTCTCTAAGAGTGACCGTTACTTATCTACTAACTCTACTTAACCGGTTTATTAAAAATCTCTAGGAAAACCCTACCGAAAAATTTCGACAAAGTCTCCCCTGTACCGGTGACCATTTCCCATAATACAAACAAATAATAAACCATCAGCCACATGCGGCTGGTATAAATACTTCACAACCACGCAGTAATAATATCACAATAACTAAAAGGAAACTATTCTAGCAATAGTAAACAAATAGAACTCCAACGATAAGACATACCAAACTACAAGTGCGGAATAGACTCAATTACAATCTCAACTTCATCATAGCATTAAAAGAGAACTAAAATAACTAAACAGAAAAGTCTTGGCAATTTGCCTGCTCATTCTGGATCTCTCCATAGTCCAGCCATCACACACCTTCATCACCACCACCTTGTCGCCTTCCTTTCATACCTTAGCTTTTCCTTTATCTGCAGTAGGAGGAAATGCAGTCTATAAGCATAAAGCTTAGTGAGCGCTATCTACTCACAAAAACTCGATATGCATGTATACAAATAAAAACATGCTAAAACTGAATGCTAACATGTAAAGCTACTCATGCTCATAAATAGCAAAGAAATCAACTAACAGAAAAGCTAACATGTATAACTACTCATGCTCATAAATAGCAAAGACATCAACTAACAGAAAAGCTAACATGTATAACTACTCATGCTCATAAATAGCAAAGACAGCATACTAACTGATATACTAAACATGTGTAGCTAATCATGCTCATAAACTAATAAAGAAAGCAAACTAACTGAAATGCTAACATATAAAACTACTCATGCTCATATATAGCAAAGGAATCATGCTAACTGAAATACTAAACATTTGTAGTTCATCATGCTCATAAAATAATAAAAGAAGCATACTAAACATGCAAAACTACTAAACATGTAAAAATACTAAACATGTAAAACTACTGAACATGTAAAACTACTAAACATGTAAAGCTAAACATGTAAAGCTAAACATGCTCATAAGAATAAAACTATAACAGCATGCTGAAAGCAAATAAAACTAAACATGCTGAATAATCTAATAGCAAGAAACAAATAAAACTACTACTGCATGCTTCAAATAACAAGAAACTAAACTTTCTAATTTTAAACATATTTGAAGCTTGTTTCATTTGTTTCAAAACTTATACTTTAATACTTAAAAATAATAATAAACTTCTTTTGGGCCCGGCATTGTACCACTTTGCGCGCATTCTTAATAAGAATCGAGGTAGCTAATCCCGAAACTACTAAGATACTTCTAGGCCTTGTGCCTAGGGGCAACTTGGAGCCCATCCCTTGGACCTTGTGTCCGGTACATGCCCTTTAAAAGTAAAATACTTTTTATCTTTAAATACTTCTTATAATAAAATGCCTTGGCATTTATTTAAGCACCTTGTGTGCCAAAATCCCTAAAGTCTTGACTTTAGGATCTACTTAAGGCCTTGGCCTTTTCTTTCTTTTCTTTAGCTTTCTTATACTTGTTAATACTTCTAAAAGAATACTTCTTTTAAAAGAAACTGAAATGTTTAAGCAAATTCTAACTTTGAAATGCTTAAACCAAAAATCTGCATACTGAACTAATAAAAATTCTGCAATATTAATGCTCAACAGAAATCTGCACTAATACTTAATAAAAATCTGCACACTAATGATTAATAAAAATCTGCACACTAATGCTTAATAAAAATCTGCATATTAAGCTTAGTAAAAATCTGTTCTAAGATTGAGGTTCTGCATGCAATACTTATCAAAATCTGCAAGCAGTACTTATGAAAATCTGCTTATTAAAAATCTGCATGCTATAAAAAAAGAAACTAGAAACTGATTGCTTTGAAGAAATGCTACTCATGCACATTTAATAACATAAAGAACTAGAAATCTGCAAGCTTAATGTACTGGACAATTTTGTTCCATGGCAGGGCAAATTGTAAGCTTTATTATAAAAGCTGAACTCCATAATTAAGAGGTTGTTCATGCTTGCTAAGTGATAAAAACAGAATTTCTAAATCACCCGGCAGTGCATACTTATTAAGCTATAAGCTCAAACGAAACTAAATCTTTTCATGATCGGTACCACATCAAGAAGACAAAAAGAACCAATTACTACGACAATTATTCCTCCTATCACGTGCTACAGCAGTGAAGAAGAAAAACAATTGCCACATGCCAATCTAATTAATTCTTTCATTTTTTCCCAGTCCAACAAATTGAATTGTGATACCTGCAGCAAGGAAAACTAATTACTGCTATTAAACATGTAAATCGTTTCTGCCCATTGCCCTAATCCATAAGATCACAGCATACAATTCCTCCCGGAATTTTTTTTGAGGCACGGCAGGTTACCAAAAAGGAGCTAAATGCCCATCACACTTCTCCCTTAATTTTCCTTCTCCATCTTCTTCCTTTCAACCTCACGGCAGAACCCTTTAACCCATCAATCCTCACAGAAATATCGAAATCCTTAGGCAGGTTACAACTAAAAGCAAAGGAAATCAATTCAGGTTCACGGCAGTAAATCCAAATACAATAGCAAGTTCCGAAACCAAACAAAAAGAGAAGATCAATATCGAGGAACTACTCCTACTGCAGGTGAGAAGCAACTCACTTGTTTCCTTGGACTTACAACCGAGAAGATGGCTGCTAAGGTTTCGGATAGGTGAAGGTCTCGGCGTCTCCTTCAGGTCCTCGTGCTCTCCACGACGAGAAGATCACAGTTGGGTGAAGACCGGCCGGAGAGAGCCCTTTTTCAAGCGCCGGAGACGAAACCCTAACACGGCTCTGTTTCGCCCGAGCAGAAGAGTCGCGCCGTCGCGTGAGAAGAAGAAAAGGGTTTTCGGCTCGGGAGAAAAGGAATTAGATCCTTTTAAAACTAGGGTTTCGATTATAACTATAGATTATATATATGTCGCTGCATATTTGATTAACACCGACCGCTAGCGCAGCTGGTCAGTTGGGTTTTGCTCGAAGCCACAGGTCTCAGCTTCGAACCCTCAGCCGCGCACTTTTAATTCCAATTTATTTTAAACGTTCCAACTATAGCTTAAATATATTTCGCTACATACCTGGTTAACAAAACCCGCGTAGCTCAGCTGGTTGGGCCGGTTTCTGCTTGGGCCGAGGAGCTGGGTTCGAACCCCTGCTTCTACAAACTTATTTTTCTTCTCTTTTATTTTATTTGTTCCGACTATAGCTTAAATCTATTTCTCTCCATATAAGGTTAACAAAAACCGTGTAGCTCAGCTGGTTGGGCCGGTTTTGCTTGGGTCAGTCCGACTCGAGATCGTGGGTTCGAATCTCACCTTCAACATTTTTTTTTTAAAAACTTCTTTCTTTTTGTAACCCTACTAAACGACCTCCAAAAATTACGTAAAAATACTCTAAAAATTCCTAAAAATCTCTAGAATATTTTAAAAGCATTTCCAAATATTTTTAAGAATATTTAGAACTCAAAATAGGGAAAATTGGGTCGTTACAACTCCCCATACCTTATAAAAAGTTCGTCCTCGAACTTAGAATAGTTCTGGATCTTTCTGTCTCATACTATCCTCCCGCTCCCAAGTGACTTCCTCGTGCTTCTGGTTCTACCAGACGACTTTCACTAGTGGTATTTCTTTGCTTCTTAATCTCTTGACTGCTCTGTCCACTATCTGTGTAGGTCTGCTCTCGTAGCTAAGATCCTCTTGGATCTGTACTGTCTGAGGCTGAATCACTTGGCTAGGGTCGTGAATACGCTTCTTTAGCATAAAGACATGAAATACATTGTGTATTGCTGACATGTCTTGTGGTAAATCCAGCTTATAAGCTACTTTCCCAATCCTCTCTATGATCAGGTAAGGTCCTTCATAACGAGGACTTAATTTGCCCTTCTTGTCAAATCTCATCACTCCCTTCATAAGAGCGACCTTGAGAAAAACTGAATCCCCTACTTGGAATTCAAGTGGCCTACGGCGTGTGTCGGCATAACTCTTCTGTCTACTCTGGGCAGTCTCAATTCTCTGTCTGATCTTCTGAATAGCCTGAGTAGTTTCACCTATCAGCTCTGTCTGAATGCCCAGCTCTACTTCCATTTCTTTTCTTTCACTTGCTTCCTGCTAGCAGATGGGTGATCTGCACTTCCTACCATATAACACCTCATAAGGTGTCATCTTGATGGTGGCCTGATAACTATTGTTGTAGACAAACTCAGCTAAGCATAGATACTTGTACCAACTCCCCTTGAAATCTAGTGCACAAGCTCTGAGCATATCTTCTAGAATTTGATTTACTCACTCTGTCTGTCCATTAGTCTGAGGATGGAAGGCTGTGCAGAACTTGAGTTTGGTGCCTAGTGCGTTCTGAACACACTCCCAGAAGTGTGAGGTGAAGCGTCCATCTCTATCAGAAACAATAGATTTAGGAACTCCGTGAAGTCTGATCACCTCTTTAACATGCAGCTGTGCCAACTGCTCTATAGAGTGGGACACCTTGATGGCTAGAAAATGAGCAGACTTGGTCAATCTGTCCACTACTACCCATATTGCGTCATATCCATTTGTAGTTCTTGGAAGGCCTGTTATAAAGTCCATGGATATATCTTCCCACTTCCACTCTGGTATTGGGAGGGGTTGTAGGACTCCTCCTGGTCTCTGGTGTTCTGCTTTGACCCTCTGGCATGTCAGGCAGACACTGACATATTTCGCAACATCTCTTTTGAGTCCAGACCACCAGAACCTCTGTTTCACTTCTTGGTACATCTTGGTAGAACCAGGATGCATGGAGTAGGGTGTACTATGAGCTTCTTCTATAATCTTCTTTCTCAACTCTTCGTCATTAGGGACACAAAGACGGTTCCCCTGGTAGAGGATTCCACTATTTGATACTCGAAACTCTGAATTTTCTTCTTCTTGTATCCCTTGCTTGATCTTTTGGATATCTGGATCTTCACTTTGCTTTCTCTGTATATCCTCAAGCAGGGTTGACTCTAAGGTCAATGCAGAGAGTTGCCCATAAATAATTTCGACTCCAAAGTCTGACAACTCTTTCTGCAGTGGCAGGGCTAATGATGACAGAGACATCAGGGATGCACTGGACTTTCTGCTTAGTGCATCTGCCACTTTGTTAGCTTTACCTGGGTGTATTACTTCCTTCCGCTTTCAACTGATGGTTCCCAAAACGCAGGTATATTTTAGGGAACACTGTTGCTCTCTTTAGCTGATCAAATAGATCATCTATTCTGGAAAGAGGGTACTAGTCCTTAACTGTTACTTTGCTCAGCACTCTAAAATCTATGCACATTAGCATAGATCCGTCTTTCTTCTTGACAAACAACACAGGAGCTCCCCAAGGTGAGTGACTAGGGCGGATGAAACCCTTGTCAAGTAGCTCCTGAAATTGTTCTTGTAACTCTTTTAGCTCTGCTAGAGAAATTTGATATGGGGCTTTTGAAATTGGACCGGTACCAGGAACCAATTCAATTTCAAATTCCGCTTCTCTGGTGTGAGGTAGTCCAGGTAGCTCTTCTAGAAATACCTTTGGATACTCACAGACTACCCGAACATCTTCCTGCTTGGGTCTTTCTTGTTCTTCTGTACTCCAGTTCTGATTACTTGACTAGGGTCTCTGTTTCCCCACTGTCTTGTCTTCTATCTTGCCTGGCTTATGTTGCGTTTGTTGTGCCTTGTTGCTGTTCAGATAGTGCTCACTAATGCCCTGCTGACCAGCTCTTCACCAATCTATGGTCGGTGAGTTTCAATACTCACATTAGGTGTTATTTCTGGTCTCAGCATTAGGAGCATCAGTCTGACTCGTTCTTTCACTGTACTTACTAACTGTAGGCAAAGGTGAGCTAGCCTGTTAAATCTTTTAACCGCTTCTTCTACTAGTAGGTCACCTTGTCTGAATTCCATAAGCTCCTCATACTGTTTATTGGTGATCCGCTGACGGAAGACTTCTTTGTAAAACTCTGTCTCGAAGTCAACCCGGCTCATCTGGTTGACTGCTTTCTTACTCTTAACTCGCTCCCACCACATACGAGCATCTCCAGATAGGCAGAAAGAGGCACACTTAACCTTCTCAACTTCTGGTCAATCAAGAAGCTCCATTGTGCTCTCAAATGTCTTGAACCAAGCCTGGGCATCCCAGGGCTCAGTCATGCCTGAGAAGCTTTCTGGTTTTAGCTTCAGCCACTGAATGAAGTATGCTTCTTGTCTTTTAGGTGCTGTGGGGACTTCCAGGGCAACTGATGGAACTTCAGTCACCACTGGGGTCTCCACATTAATGGTTGGGGGAGTGGGAGGAGCTGGCTGCTGATTTGCCATCAGGTTGGCAATCACTTGTTGCTGCTCTACTACTTGTCTCTGGAGTTGGGCAACAACTTCAGAGAGATTGGGCTCAGTTAATCTAAGCTTTTCGTTCTCCTGATCTTGGTTCTCAATACAAATGGTACGGGAACGTTCTCTTCTTGCCATCAAGTCAGGCAGAGGAAAAGAAAACTTAAAATTATCACTATACTTTCTAGATATATCTTACTTATACATGATTCTTGACTTTCAACACCTATGAGTAGGTACTTCTAAACATTTCTCTATCCTTTCTAAACATACATATGTATATGAATAAAAAGAGAAACAAAACTTCTATCTTACTAAAGCGCATATAAACAATTACTCCATACTGCAAATAATAAAGAAAGCATAAAAGGAAAAACTTAAATACTTTCTTACTTGAAGACGGCAAGGCTGATGCTGATGTGTGTGTGATGCTGGAGAATGGGAACTGCTCTGATACCAACTGTAACGACCACCCTTCTTACTACTACTACTACTCTCTAAGAGTGACCGTTACTTATCTACTAACTCTACTTAACCGGTTTATTAAAAATCTCTAGGAAAACCCTACCGAAAAATTTCGACAGAGTCTCCCCTGTACCGGTGACCATTTCCCATAATACAAACAAATAATAAACCATCAGCCACATGCGGCTGGTATAAATACTTCACAACCACGCAGTAATAATATCACAATAACTAAAAGGAAACTATTCTAGCAATAGTAAACAAATAGAACTCCAACGATAAGACATACCAAACTACAAGTGCGGAATAGACTCAATTACAATCTCAACTTCATCATAGCATTAAAAGAGAACTAAAATAACTAAACAGAAAAGTCTTGGCAATTTGCCTGCTCATTCTGGATCTCTCCATAGTCCAGCCATCACACACCTTCATCACCACCACCTTGTCGCCTTCCTTTCATACCTTAGCTTTTCCTTTATCTGCAGTAGGAGGAAATGCAGTCTATAAGCATAAAGCTTAGTGAGCGCTATCTACTCACAAAAACTCGATATGCATGTATACAAATAAAAACATGCTAAAACTGAATGCTAACATGTAAAGCTACTCATGCTCATAAATAGCAAAGAAATCAACTAACAGAAAAGCTAACATGTATAACTACTCATGCTCATAAATAGCAAAGACATCAACTAACAGAAAAGCTAACATGTATAACTACTCATGCTCATAAATAGCAAAGACAGCATACTAACTGATATACTAAACATGTGTAGCTAATCATGCTCATAAACTAATAAAGAAAGCAAACTAACTGAAATGCTAACATATAAAACTACTCATGCTCATATATAGCAAAGGAATCATGCTAACTGAAATACTAAACATTTGTAGTTCATCATGCTCATAAAATAATAAAAGAAGCATACTAAACATGCAAAACTACTAAACATGTAAAAATACTAAACATGTAAAACTACTGAACATGTAAAACTACTAAACATGTAAAGCTAAACATGTAAAGCTAAACATGCTCATAAGAATAAAACTGTAACAGCATGCTGAAAGCAAATAAAACTAAACATGCTGAATAATCTAATAGCAAGAAACAAATAAAACTACTACTGCATGCTTCAAATAACAAGAAACTAAACTTTCTAATTTTAAACATATTTGAAGCTTGTTTCATTTGTTTCAAAACTTATACTTTAATACTTAAAAATAATAATAAACTTCTTTTGGGCCCGGCATTGTACCACTTTGCGCGCATTCTTAATAAGAATCGAGGTAGCTAATCCCGAAACTACTAAGATACTTCTAGGCCTTGTGCCTAGGGGCAACTTGGAGCCCATCCCTTGGACCTTGTGTCCGGTACATGCCCTTTAAAAGTAAAATACTTTTTATCTTTAAATACTTCTTATAATAAAATGCCTTGGCATTTATTTAAGCACCTTGTGTGCCAAAATCCCTAAAGTCTTGACTTTAGGATCTACTTAAGGCCTTGGCCTTTTCTTTCTTTTCTTTAGCTTTCTTATACTTGTTAATACTTCTAAAAGAATACTTCTTTTAAAAGAAACTGAAATGTTTAAGCAAATTCTAACTTTGAAATGCTTAAACCAAAAATCTGCATACTATGCTAATAAAATTCTGCAATATTAATGCTCAACAGAAATCTGCACTAATACTTAATAAAAATCTGCACACTAATGATTAATAAAAATCTGCACACTAATGCTTAATAAAAATCTGCATATTAAGCTTAGTAAAAATCTGTTCTAAGATTGAGGTTCTGCATGCAATACTTATCAAAATCTGCAAGCAGTACTTATGAAAATCTGCTTATTAAAAATCTGCATGCTATAAAAAAAGAAACTAGAAACTGATTGCTTTGAAGAAATGCTACTCATGCACATTTAATAACATAAAGAACTAGAAATCTGCAAGCTTAATGTACTGGACAATTTTGTTCCATGGCAGGGCAAATTGTAAGCTTTATTATAAAAGCTGAACTCCATAATTAAGAGGTTGTTCATGCTTGCTAAGTGATAAAAACAGAATTTCTAAATCACCCGGCAGTGCATACTTATTAAGCTATAAGCTCAAACGAAACTAAATCTTTTCATGATCGGTACCACATCAAGAAGACAAAAAGAACCAATTACTACGACAATTATTCCTCCTATCACGTGCTACAGCAGTGAAGAAGAAAAACAATTGCCACATGCCAATCTAATTAATTCTATCATTTTTTTCCAGTCCAACAAATTGAATTGTGATACCTGCAGCAAGGAAAACTAATTACTGCTATTAAACATGTAAATCGTTTCTGCCCATTGCCCTAATCCATAAGATCACAGCATACAATTCCTCCCGAAATTTTTTTTTTTTTTTTTTTGAGGCACGGCAGGTTACCAAAAAGGAGCTAAATGCCCATCACACTTCTCCCTTAATTTTCCTTCTCCATCTTCTTCCTTTCAACCTCACGGCAGAACCCTTTAACCCATCAATCCTCACAGAAATATCGAAATCCTTAGGCAGGTTACAACTAAAAGCAAAGGAAATCAATTCAGGTTCACGGCAGTAAATCCAAATACAATAGCAAGTTCCGAAACCAAACAAAAAGAGAAGATCAATATCGGGGAACTACTCCTACTGCAGGTGAGAAGCAACTCACTTGTTTCCTTGGACTTACAACCGAGAAGATGGCTGCTAAGGTTTCGGATAGGTGAAGGTCTCGGCGTCTCCTTCAGGTCCTCGTGCTCTCCACGACGAGAAGATCACAGTTGGGTGAAGACCGGCCGGAGAGAGCCCTTTTTCAAGCGCCGGAGACGAAACCCTAACACGGCTCTGTTTCGCCCGAGCAGAAGAGTCGCGCCGTCGCGTGAGAAGAAGAAAAGGGTTTTTGGCTCGGGAGAAAAGGAATTAGATCCTTTTAAAACTAGGGTTTCGATTATAACTATAGATTATATATATGTCGCTGCATATTTGATTAACACCGACCGCTAGCGCAGCTGGTCAGTTGGGTTTTGCTCGAAGCCACAGGTCTCAGCTTCGAACCCTCAGCCGCGCACTTTTAATTCCAATTTATTTTAAACGTTCCAACTATAGCTTAAATATATTTCGCTACATACCTGGTTAACAAAACCCGCGTAGCTCAGCTGGTTGGGCCGGTTTCTGCTTGGGCCGAGGAGCTGGGTTCGAACCCCTGCTTCTACAAACTTATTTTTCTTCTCTTTTATTTTATTTGTTCCGACTATAGCTTAAATCTATTTCTCTCCATATAAGGTTAACAAAAACCGTGTAGCTCAGCTGGTTGGGCCGGTTTTGCTTGGGTCAGTCCGACTCGAGATCGTGGGTTCGAATCTCACCTTCAACATTTTTTTTTTAAAAACTTCTTTCTTTTTGTAACCCTACTAAACGACCTCCAAAAATTACGTAAAAATACTCTAAAAATTCCTAAAAATCTCTAGAATATTTTAAAAGCATTTCCAAATATTTTTAAGAATATTTAGAACTCAAAATAGGGAAAATTGGGTCGTTACAGGATTCTAAGATTAGGAGGAGTGCAACTACATGGTGGAGAAGTTAATGACAAGGGAATTTGACACACATTATTTGTTAACTTCTCTTACTTTAAATCTCCTCCACATTATTTTTAGTTTTCATTGGGACAATGAAAAATTTATGTCTGGGGGGATGCATTAGGTGCATTTGGTTTAGTTTACTTATTTCTTTTGCATAATAAAATTTTGTTAGTTGCATCACTTATCATATCATGATTGTTTGTTCCTTATTGCAAAATACTAGAACGTATATTCTAGATTTTATGTGGTTTATGTGTTACTTATGGTGCTAGTATATTTAGTGATATATCTTTTTCTATCTATGATAGTATGAAGTGAGCAATGTTTTACTATAAGATTTTAAGTATTGACCTTGTTTTAGGACCTCTATACACTTTGCCTAGTTTTGATGGTAGATAACTCTAAAAATAGTCATGATTCATAGAACTTGATTAGTACTAGTGTTTCTATGGTGACTTCTCAAACTATATTTTGGTTACTGGATAAGGCTCGTGTTAGCTAGAGCCCTAGAGCCAATCATTTGATGATTGTATTTTTGGACTTATTGTATCATATTCTATATAAATAAAGGCATTTGGTTTTTGGTTATTATACTTACTTGTATTGGTACCAAATAAACTAAGTATAATAACGTCCTTGAGTAGAAGGTTCTTACTTATATCAATCGGTTAGCTGAACCGATAGTGAGATGATAGAGGGAACACTACTCTTAATCATTTCTAGTCGAGTATTAACATTCAGGGACAATGTTAATGCAATAAGACTAGCATGTAGGTCAACTTGATGACTTGATCTCACAAGTCATGGATATAGAGATATCAAGTTGACACATGGGTATGCATTAGAGAATGTATACTGAATGACCCGCCATGAGAAAGTATCATGGATCGTTATATGAGTGTCATATACTTTCTCATGTGGCTATTAGTATGACTACTAGTCCTTAGACCTGAAGTCACCATGGTTCCCTACATAAGGAGTTATGTACTTTGGTTTCGTTAAACGTCACCCGTAACTGGGTGGACTATAAAGGCGATTACTGGGTATGTAACAAATTATACGGAGGGATGTGAGTGATGTAGATGGGATCTATCCCTCCTATATGACGGGAGAGACATCGATATTCTTGATAGAGTGAGACCATGAAGTGCATGGCCATGCCCAAATGAGTCAATATAATATATTGAGCTCATTTGATTTAGTGAGTCAACTTGGAGTTCAAGATTTAGATTGATCAGAGGATGACACGGTCTATGCCTCACATTGATCAATCTAGATGTCTACGATAGAAGGGCACTTGTCATATATTGTGAGGAGTCACAATTAGTAGTCACAAGGTGATGTTGGATCTCAACATTCTTGTAACATTGGGTAGTAATGATGTGTTGCTAGATACCGCTCATTACTTATGCTCCTAAATGGGTTTAGGGGCATTGCCAACGTTACAAGAACCTATAGGGTCACACACTAAGGACAATTAGATGGAGATTAGGTTCATATGATGAACCAAGAGGATTAGATTCATTTGATGAATCAAATTAGATTAAGAGTAATCCAAATTGGGCTAATTGAGTTGGACTCAAGCTGATTCATGTATTCAATGAGTCTAATTTAGATTATGACTCATTAAATCAACTTAATTTAATGAATTAGATTCATTATATTAAGTTGGCTTGAATCAAATGGTTAGATTAGATTAACCATGGAAGAGATTTGGTCAAGTTTGACTTGACTTGAGAGGAAGAGGAAGAGTCAAGTTTGACTTGACTAATTGCCACATCATAAGTGAGATGGCAAGATATGGACCAATGATGATGCTCCACATCATCATGGTGTGCCACCTCATGGAGGTTACAAGCCTCCTTTCTCATTAATGTGGCCGGCCACATTAAATGAGTGGGAGTTACTCAAGTGGCCGGCCACACAAGAGGGTTAATGTGAATGAATTTTCATTCAAGAGATTAATTCAATCCATCTTCTTCCTCTCAAGCTCTTCCTCTCCCTCTTCTCCTCTCTTGCCGTGACCTATCAAGGTGCTAGCACACCTTCGTTTAGGTCTTTCTCCACCAAATTAGTTCGTGTGGATACTTCTAGAGGAGTATCTATTTTGATACTCTTGAGATCCGACACCGTTTGGACGAGCGGGAACGCAAAGGGCTTCGCTTCAAAGGTATAACCCTTTTTATGTAGATCTAGGATTAGATCTCGGTAGAAACTCATATTATATTTCTATAATTTTCTGTAATTTTTCTATAATTTTTACAATTATATATTATTTTTGTGATAGTCATGGCCTAAAGACCCAATTCGATTGGATAATTTGTGTTGTAATTCATAATACGACCTGCGTGCCGTGATGTGATGTGCGTGTTGTATTTTAAAATTTTTTTCGTGACCTGCGCGTCGTGCCTTTCTCCTTTATTCTTGTTATAAATTAGATTTAGACTCGAATGTAACTCGAGTTTCAAAATGTAATGTAAATTTTGGAGCGGTGGGAGGTCCACTCGAGACGGAGTTACGAGGAGGGCGCGAGCAACACGAGGTGGTCAACGGAAGGAGCTTAAGAAGCTGTTGACCTTAGGTTGACCATCCGATCTTCTCATTGACTTGAGAAGATCGTAGTAGGGCCATGACATAATCACAAAATTATTTAATTAATTACATTTGTGTGTATGTGATGCTTGCTAGTTAATTAAGTAACTAATTAGTGCCTAACGATTAGATTAGATCTAAGTCGTGCACATGATGCACCCTTAGATTAGATTAGATCTATCGAGTATATGATACGCATCATCGTTTAGATTAGATCTAAATCGCGTCAACTCGTAATGCCTACCATGCCGTGATACCTACCACTATCTCGATCGCATGTTGTTGTTGAATTTGCCAAAGCAGAGCAACACATACTATCTTGGTAGGGTACGGAGGGACAATTTTGGTCCCACCTATCAACGCATGGGTGAGTACAACTCAATTAGATTGAGTAACTAGTGACCTCAATTGGATAGAGTTTAACTATAGCCATTATCCAATGGTTGGTAGATAGGTCAAAATCACGTTTATATTAACTCTTGGGCGTATTAGCCAAAGCTAACTCGAGTTTTAATATAAATGCGGATTTTGATCCTATAAACAAGAGTTGCATAGAGATGTAATTGGTAATCGTTACCTACCGATCAAACTAAGTCTTGGGCGTATTAGCCAAAGCTAACTCAAGGGTTAGTATGATGTGGATCTTGTCCCACATGAATTATAGAATTCAGTGGGAGCATCATTTATTTAAAGGCCTAATTAAATGATTAAGAATATGATACTTATTTCTGCATTTATTTCTGTTGTAGATTATCATGACGTCGAATACAAACACCTTCTCCCTACGATCTGTCCTCGAGAAGGACAAGCTTAATGGAGCAAACTTCCTGGACTGGTACAGGAACCTGAGAATAGTTCTCACCCAAGAACGTAAACTGTACGTTCTGGAGCAGCCCATTCCGGAGGCTCCTCCTGCCACTGCCTCGCGAGCTGACCGAGATGCTTTCAAGAAGCATCAAGATGACGCATTAGATGTGTCTTGTCTAATGCTCGCGACCATGAACTCTAAGCTTCAGAAGCAACACGAGTTAATGGGCGCTTATGATATGGTTGAACATCTTCGTCAACTGTATCAAGGTCAAGCGAGGCATGAGAGATTTGAGATCTCAAGGGCACTGTTTCAGTGCAAGATGTCAGACGGGGCTCCTGAAGGCCCATATATACTCAAAATGATTGGGTACATAGAGAACCTACAAAGGTTGGGGTTCCCACTTGGCCAAGAGCTGGCCACTGACCTGATCTTGCAATCCTTGCCGGATAGCTATAGTCAATTCGTTCTAAACTACAATATGAACAAGATTGACAAGCCACTGCCAGAGCTGCTTAGTATGTTGCGAACTGCTGAGCTGAACCTTAAGAAGGCTAAGCCCAACACTGTTCTGATGGTTCAGAAACATAAGGGCAAGGGCAAGCCCAAAGGCAAGGGAAAGTCCAAAGCCAAGGGCAAAGGCAAGGCACTGAAGCCTAAAGGAGGGGTCGCCAAGGATGCTACCTGCTTCCACTGCGGTCAGACCGGGCACTGGAAGAGGAACTGCAAGGTATACTTGGAGGATCTTAAGAAGAAGCGAAGTGAGACTTCCACTTCAGGTATATATGTTATAGAAGTCAATCTATCTATTTCTACATCATGGGTATTAGATATTGGATGTGCTTCTCACATTTGTACTGATGTGCAGGCGCTGAGAAATAGCAGGGCATTGACAAAGGGCGAGGTGGACCTACGAGTAGGCAATGGAGCACGGGTTGCTGTTGTTGCTGTAGGGACTTACTTTCTATCTCTGCCCTCTGGGCTTGTACTAGAGTTAGTCGATTGTTGTTATGTGCCTGCATTAACTAAGAACATTATATCAGTTTCTTGTTTGGACAAGAAAGGTTTCTCGTTTACAATAAAGAACAAATGTTGTTCCGTCTATTTAAACGATATGTTCTATTGTATTGCACCTCTGATAAACGGACTCTATATTCTAGACCTTGAGAGCCCTATCTATAACATAAATACCAAGAGGTTCAAGTCAAATGACATGAACCAAACCTACCTCTGGCATTGTCGCTTAGGTCATATAAATGACAAGCGCTTGTCCCAGCTCCATAAGGATGGTTTGCTGGACTCATTTGATTTTGAATCATATGAGATATGCGAGTCATGCCTACGAGGCAAGATGACCAAGACTCCATTTAGTGGGCACAGCGAGAGAGCGACTGATTTGTTAGGACTTATACATAGTGATGTATGTGGCCCTTTCAATATCGCTGCTAGAGGTGGTTATAGGTACTTCATCACATTTACTGATGACTTCAGTAGATATGGTTATGTGTACTTGATGACACATAAGTCTGAATCCTTTGAAAAGTTCAAAGAATTCAAGAATGAAGTACAGAACCAGCTTGGCAAGAGTATTAAGATACTTCTATCAGATCGAGGTGGAGAATACCTTAGCCATGAGTTTCGTGACTATCTAGCTGAGTGTGGGATTCTATCCCAACTCACTCCTCCTGAACACCACAGTGAAATGGTGTATCCGAAAGGAGGAATCGTACCCTAATAGATATGATACGATCTATGATGAGTCACACAGATCTTCCGACATACCTTTGGGGCTATGCTCTAGACACGGCAACTTTTATACTCAACCAAGTTCCATCCAAGGCCGTAATAAAGACACCATATAGGATATGGACTGGGAGAGATGCCCAGGTGTCTTTCATGAGGATTTGGGGTTGTGAGGCTTACGTTCGACGTCAAGTCTCAGACAAATTAGGACCCAAATCCGACAAGTGCTACTTTATTGGATATCCCATGGAAACTAAGGGATATTACTTCTACATTCCCAGTCAGCACAAGATAGTTGTGGCAAAGACTGGAATCTTTTTAGAAAGGGACTTTGTTTCTAGAAAGACTAGTGGGAGTACATTCGATCTTGAAGAAGTTCAAGATGCGGATCCTAGCACTGAAGCCTCGATGGAAGTTGAACTGGAACCACAAAATGTTGTGGATGATGTTGTTCCACAAGGAGTTAAGGAACAACAACCAGTTCAAGTAGACATACCTATTCGCAGGTTTGATAGGGTACGTCGTCAGCCTGAGAGATACTCATTTCTCTTGTCTGACCATGATGACGTTGTGCTCATAGAGGATGAGCCTACCATCTATCAGGAAGCTGTGAAGAGACCAGATTCCGAGAAATGGCTAGAAGCATGAGATCCGAGATGGAATCCATGTACACCAACCAAGTATGGACTTTGGTTGATCCACCTGAAGGGGTAAAACCCATTGGGTATAAGTGGGTCTTTAAGAGAAAGACTGACATGGATGGACTTATCTATAAGGGTCGCTTGGTAGCTAAAGGTTTCAAGCAGATTCATGGTATTGAATATGATGAAACCTTTTCTCCAGTAGCGATGTTTAAGTCCATTCGGATCATGCTTGCTATTGCAACCTACCATGACTATGAGATATGGCAGATGGATGTCAAAACCGCGTTTCTGAATGGAAACCTACTCGAGGATGTGTACATGACACAACCTGAGGGTTTTGTAGATCCACAGCATACTAGCAGAGTATGCAAGCTGCATAGGTCCATTTATGGACTAAAGCAAGCTTCTCGGAGCTGGAATCTTCGATTCGATAATGCAATCAAACAGTTTGATTTCATCAAGAACGAAGATGAGCCTTGTGTCTACAAGAAGGTTGTAGGGGATATAGTTGTCTTCCTCATATTGTATGTGGATGACATAGTACTCATTGGGAAGGACATCCCTATGCTTCAGTCTATCAAGACCTGGCTAGGGAGTTGCTTCTCAATGAAGGACTTAGGTGAGGCATCCCGCATTCTAGGGATACAGATCTATAGATATAGATTTAAGAGATTGCTTGGCCTAAGTCAGAGTACATACATTGACAATGTACTCCTACGGTTTGCCATGCAGAACTCCAAGAAGGGATTTCTGCCGATGTCACATGGTGTGAGTCTTTCGAAGACTCAAGGTCCCTCTTCTAGAGAGGAGAGAGACCGCATGGATCAGATCCCTTATGCCTCAACCATAGGATCGATCATGTACGTCATGCTATGTACTCGACCTGATGTCTCGTATGCTTTGAGCATGACGAGCAGATACCAGTCAGATCTAGGTGAAAGTCACTGGATAGCGGTCAAGAATATTCTTAAGTACTTAAGAAAGACTAAAGAATATTTCTTGATATATGGAGGCGATGATGAGCTAGCTGTAAAGGGTTACAGTGATGCTAGCAGACCAACCAGGATGACTATAGATCACAGTCAGGGTTCGTATTTTGCATTAATGGTGGTGCTGTTAGCTGGAAGAGTTCGAAGCAGGATACAGTAGCTGATTCTACAACAAAAGCCGAGTACATTGCTGCATCAGAGGCAGCAAAGGAGGCAGTTTGGATTCGCAAGTTCATCATTGAACTTGGGGTGGTTCCTAGCATTGCTGACCCCATTGAGCTCTATTGTGATAACAATGGAGCTATAGCACAGGCGAAGGAACCTTGCTCACACCAGCGGAGCAAACACATACTACGACCCTTCCATCACATTCGAGAGATCATCGAGAGAGGAGATGTGAAGATTTGCAGAGTACCTACAGAGGCTAACATCGCAGATCCCTTGACCAAGGCTTTGGCACAGAGGAAGCATGATGGTCACACTAGGTCATTGGGGCTTAGAGCCTACACTGATTGACACTAGTGCTAGTGGGAGATTGTTAGCTAGAGCCCTAGAGCCAATCATTTGATGATTGTATTTTTGGACTTGTTGTATCATATTCTATATAAATAAAGGCATTTGGTTTTTGGTTATTATAGTATTGGTGCCAAATAAACTAAGTATAATAACGTCCTTGAGTAGAAGGTTCTTACCTATATCAATCGGTTAGCTGAACCGATAGTGAGATGATATAGGGAACACTACTCTTAATCATTCCTAGTCGAGTATTAACATTCAGGGACAATGTTAATGCAATAAGACTAGCATGTAGGTCAACTCGATGACTTGATCTCACAAGTCATGGATATAGAGATATCAAGTTGACACATGGGTATGCATTAGAGAATGTATACTAAATGCCCCGCCATGAGAAAGTATCATGGAGCGTTATATGAGTGTCATATACTTTCTCCTGTGGCTATTAGTATGACTACTAGTCCTTAGACCTGAAGTCACCATGGTTCCCTACATAAGGAGTTATGTGTTGGTGCGGGAAGCATCTGACGATCGAACCTATGTTTTGATTATGTCAAAGGGATCAAAGTTAAGGTGTTTTGGTTTCTAAATATGTTGAACAAGTTTGCAGGAAAGTCCTAAGTGGTACTTAGGCATAAGTCCTAGCTGCGGTTAGGCAAATGGAAAACCCTAGGGGGTGGTAACCCTAGGTCCTAGGGGGTGGTAACCCTAGGTCCTAGGGGGTGGTAACCCTAGGTAGAGGAAAACCCTAGGGGGGTGGTAACCCTAGGTCATAGGGGGTGGTAACCCTATGCGAAAATTCTTGGCAGGTCGATGGCTTCAGGCAAAAGTCCTAGGGGGTGGTAACCCTAGGTGGAAAGTCCTGGTGTCGCGAACCAGGTGAAAGACTGGACTAGCCGGGAAGCGGATGTCCAGCAGGAAGTCCGGAAGCGTCGAGTGCTGAGCAAAAGTCCAGTCAATCTGGAGGATCGACTGGCAACAGGTAAATCTCCTGCGTGGAGTTGGTGAGGACGCGTTCCCCGTAGAGGGAACAGTAGGCGTCGGGTCGACCTAGGATTTCCGGTGGGAAATCCGAAGTAAGACTCGGACAGTCTAAAGACTGTCAATTCTTCTTTACTATGTTTTATCTTATTCTAACAATGTCTTGCAGGGTATTTTGCTCGGACTAACCTTGTGTTGCAGGTGAGGAACTTGCTGGAAAAAGGTGGTCCGGGCGCCCGGGACCAAATATTATCCCCTGCGCGACTTCGCCACGTGGAGCAACCTGGTTGGCTGGCCACGTCACACTCCAAGCGCCCGGAAAGGTCCCAGGCGCCCGGAACCTCATATAAAAGGAGGGTCGAGGGGCAGCTGCTGTGTGCTGCTCAAGAAACGACTCTAAAGTGCTGTTACAGTCGCCGACGACCTAAAGCTTCAGTTATTATTTTGTTGTCGGTATTATTTCAATTCCAGTTGTACTTATTTCCTAGTACTTATTCACGATATTATAGTTGTTGCCCACCGGAAGCGATCAAGGATCGCGGGCCTTCGAGTAGGAGTCGCCTTAGGCTCCGAACGAAGTAATTCCCTGTGTCTCTGTGTTTGACTGTCTTTATTCCGCTGCTTATTACTCTATTAGTTTCACATACGATTTATGGATTTTGAAAAATGAAATAGCCACGAGCGCTATTCACCCCCCCCCTCTAGCGCTTTCGATCCATCAATTGGTATCAGAGCGGGGTCGCTTTGAACTGGTGCAACCACCATTCAAGCATTTTTCGTGGCTTTGTCGTTTGTATAGGTTAAAAGTAAAACCTTACGCCTTTCGTTTTTTTCCCTCCAAAACTATTTTTGAAAAATTAATTTTCATCTTTTCACCATTGGTTGGAATTAGCGAAATATTGCATTTTCAAAATTTTATAGTAATATTTTTTAATATTATTTTAATAATATTTTAATAATATTTTATTTTTTTTCTCAAAATTCTTGAATTACTATTTTTTCTCTCCCGCACTACTAATCCAAGACTAAGTCTTGGAACAAGTTTTATTGTGTTTATTTTGCAAGATTGTCTTTCTAAAAATGACCCATCAAGAAGGCTACAACACTGCTCGCCCACCGCTCTTCTCCGGAGATGATTTCGGAGATTGGAAGGGTCGGATGGAGGCGTATCTCCAGACTCACTTTGAAGTCTGGATGATCGTTAAAACCGGGCTTCAACTGCCAACTGACAGCGCCGGCAAGCCACTACCGTACGAGAACTGGGACGCAAACTTTATCAAAAAGGTAGAAGCAAACGCAAAAGCAACGTATACACTTCAGTGTGGTTTAACGAATAAGGAGCTGAATCGCGCCGGCCCATTTTCAAGTGCTAAGGAGCTGTGGGAGAATCTGATTGAGCTACACATTCTTGATACGAAAATAGGTAAGCATGTTTTAATAAATAAATTATTTGAGCAGACTAATACTATTTCGGCCGAGGAAGGTGTTGCGTTATTTGCAGGAACAAGCAAGACGAAGAAAGCACTGAAGGCAACATGGTCCGAGTCATCAGATGAATCCAGGTCCGACGAAGGAGAACCGACGAGCTTCCTCGCTCTACCAGTACAAGCAACCGTGGCGGAAACTGAGTCCGAGTATGAGTCAGAAACCGAGAGCGAACCCGAGACTGAGTCTGATCGAAGCCACGAATCCGCATTCGTTTCCAAAGGACCAAAACCCACTGTAAGTTCACTACTCGCAGAATTTCAATTAGATAACTTGCATGAATTATTACCTTACTTAGTAAAAAGGTTGGCTAAATCCAACGTCCGGGTTAAGTCGCTCCAAAAGGAGGTAACAGCCCTTAAGGAAGCGACTGACTCGAGCTCTTTAACTGAGTCAGTTCAAACTGGAAGTTCAACTCAAGTCCAACAACTTGAGGAAGAGAATTCCAATTTGAAAGCTCAAATTAAAGAACTCAAGGACACGTTGGAACGGTTCACCTTGGGCTCCAAGAATCTGGATCTGATTCTTGGAAAACAGTGAGCCGTTTACAACAGAACTGGACTTGGATTTAAAACTAAAATAAAATATAAATCATATTTATCGCTAGTTAATAGAAATAATAGAAAAATTGTCCAAGCATGGGTGCCAAAATCCAACTTGGTTAATCAAGTTGGAAATGATCACTATTGGGTCCCCAAGGATCAAGTCTATTACCTTGATAGACCATATCGAGGCTATGATCCAGGGGGAGCTAATAGAAAAACAATATTAAGAACATAATTCAAATTAATATTCAAAATAAAATTCAATTAAAAATTCAAAATTAAATTAAAAATTCAAAATTAAATTCAAAATTCAAAATTCGAAATTAGTTATTAAAATTAAAATTCAAAATTCGAAATTTATTATTAATTATTAATTATTAAAATTCAAAATTCGAAATTAATTACTAAAATTCAAAATTCAAAATTCGAAATTAGTTACTAAAATTCAAAATTCGAAATTAAATTCAAAATTCAAAATTAATAATTAAAATTCAAAAATTCAAATTCGAAATTAATTACTAAAATTCAAAATTCGAAATTCGAAATTAATTATTAAAACTCAAAATTCAAAATTCAAAATCAATTATTTAAAATTAATTCAAACTAGAAGGAGGGTCCAGAATAGCTGGCAACTCCGAAACCTATTTACCTGACTAGGTAACCGAACTTAATCTACCCGAAATAGGTAAACAAGAGTAAATTACCCGATATGGTAAGTAAGGATAGATTAAAAGGGTCAGATTTAACTTAAAACACAGTATTGGTGAAGTTTTTGGATGATAGTACGTTGGGGAAGCTTGGGCATCGCATGTCTAGGAAGATATGGCTTCGACCTGGTGCATTTGGCCAAGTGGAACTGATCGAAGCTACCCTTAAATGGATCCTAACTAGTTAGACCAAGGTTTAGTATTAAGCTCAATGGGTAGGACTATTTGGAAACCTCGAAGGCATGGTTACTTTAATGAGTTCCTTGTGACTCACCATAGCCCAGAAGTTTATCCAAAGAATGCTTACTTGTTGAACCCAAAGCTAAACCTGAATCTAACACAAAAGTTAAACCAGACCCTAAAATTCAACCATAGCTCATCTCACAACAATTATAGGGTTCTCTAATTGAAAATTTAGATCGAGTGAGATGACTAGGAAATTAAAATTAAAATTGACATAAATCAAATTAATTCAACTAAATAATTTCAAAATTATTTCAAAAACCTTTTAAACTTAATTTCAAAATTATTTCAAAATCTTTTAAACTTTATTTCAAAATTATTTCAAAATCTTTTAAACTTAATTTCAAAATTATTTCAAAATCTTTTAAACTTAATTTCAAAATTATTTTAAAATTATTTCAAAATCTTTTAAACTCAATTTCAAACTCAATTTCAAAATCATTTCAAAAATCTTTTAAACTCAATTTCAAAATCATTTCAAAAATCTTTTAAACTCAATTTTAAAATTTATTTGAGAAATCTTTTCAAAATCATTTCAAATTCTTTTAAACTCAATTTTAAAATTTATTTGAGAAATCCTTTCAAAATCATTTCACAAGCTTTTAAAATTCTTTTAAAATTTATTTGAGAAATCTTCAAAATCTTTAAAACTTAATTCTTTTCAGAAGTTATTATATTCTTTGAAATTCTAAACTCAATTAATTCTTAAATCTTCAAAATAATGGTCACCTATTTGGAATTCTAACTAATATCTTCAATGTTGTAAATTAAAGTAAACTCCATCTCACACTCACTCATATGCTGAACATACTTGTTAATCAAGAATGAGTGAGATGGAAAATTAGGAAAATAATTCTTTAACCTCTCATGCTTGAACTCCTGAACTCAAAAATTTATTAAGGCATTAATTAAGGGGGAGTGATTTTGAGTCAGTTTTAAAATCAGTTTTTCTTTAAAAATTTTTGACTTGACCTCAAAATTAAAAACTATTTTTGGCATATCTTCGAAAATTCAAGCTATTTTTTGGCTTTAAAATTAACATCATTTATGACCTGACCTTTAAAACTAAGCCCTTATGTAAAACCCCTTTAAACTAAGTACCTAATCAAATCCTCTTTAACTAAACTCAATTAAATTACACTCTAGACTTAGCTATTTGGCAAGATGTTCTCTAGACGCAATATTTAAGTATAAGCATTATTGTACTTAAAGGCTCTGATACCTGATCAAAACCAAATCTTGACTCATGCTTGGACCTTAGGGCTCTGATACCTTACTAAAACAAAATTTGTAAACTATTAAACACTAAGGTTATCGCTTCTCCTTTGCCTTAAGTATCTTTGAAATTCATTTAATAGCTTGTCAAAAACTTCTCCAAATTTAAAATTTTCAAGTGTCCTCTATTTTGAAATTTTTTTTTGGAATTTTATTAGAAAATTATTTAAGCTGAAACTTTTTTGAAAATTCGTTAAAATTTTTTTTTTTAAAGTTTGAAAATTTTTCTGAGCTCCTTTTTGCTATATCTCTTCAAGCAAAATCAATTATAAGGTGTTGCCTTTCACTTGCTCCTTGCCTAAGTTAAAATGTTTTCTGCTAAATTCTGTCTTGAAAAATTAAGTTTTTCCAAACTAGCTCATTTTTTGATAACTGGCAAAGGGAGAGAGTAGAAAATTCAAAAGTCAAAAGTAAAAATTCAAAAAGGCTACCCTTTAGGGGGAGCTTAAAATTACATAGACTATTTTTCTCTGTTCCTAGGTTTCTTTTTGATTTATGTCAAAGGGGGAGAGAGAAGAGTTAAGTAAAGAGTAAACTTAAACATAATCAAAGGGAAAGCATAGCATAAAGGTTTTTTTTCATGTTTAAGTTTTTGTACTTACTGTCTTCTTTTTTACTTAACTTTGAACTGTATTGCCATAATCAAAAAGGGGGAGATTGTTGGTGCGGGAAGCATCCGACGATCGAACCTATGTTTTGATTATGTCAAAGGGATCAAAGTTAAGGTGTTTTGGTTTCTAAATATGTTGAACAAGTTTGCAGGAAAGTCCTAAGTGGTACTTAGGCATAAGTCCTAGCTGCGGTTAGGCAAATGGAAAACTCTAGGGGGTGGTAACCCTAGGTCCTAGGGGGTGGTAACCCTAGGTAGAGGAAAACCCTAGGGGGTGGTAACCCTAGGTCATAGGGGGTGGTAACCCTATGCGGAAATTCTTGGCAGGTCGATGGCTTCAGGCAAAAGTCCTAGGGGGTGGTAGCCCTAGGTGGAAAGTCCTGGTGTCGCGAACCAGGTGAAAGACTGGACTAGCCGGGAAGCGGATGTCCAGCAGGAAGTCCGGAAGCGTCGAGTGCTGAGCAAAAGTCCAGTCAATCTGGAGGATCGACTGGCAACAGGTAAATCTCCTGCGTGGAGTTGGTGAGGACGCGTTCCCCGTAGAGGGAACAGTAGGCGTCGGATCGACCTAGGATTTCCGGTGGGAAATCCGAAGTCAGACTCGGACAGTCCAAAGACTGTCAATTCTTCTTTACTATGTTTTATCTTATTCTAACAATGTCTTGCAGGGTATTTTGCTCGGACTAACCTTGTGTTGCAGGTGAGGAACTTCCTGGAAAAAGGTGGTCCGGGCGCCCGGAACAGGTCCGGGCGCCCGGGACCAAATATTATCCCCTGCGCGACTTCGCCACGTGGAGCAACCTGGTTGGCTGGCCACGTCACACTCCAGGCGCCCGGAAAGGTCCCAGGCGCCCGGAACCTCATATAAAAGGAGGGTCGAGGGGGCAGCCAAAGACAACTATTCGACAAGCTTTCCTTCTGCTGTGTGCTGCTCAAGAAACGACTCTAAAGTGCTGTTACAGTCGCCGACGACCTAAAGCTTCAGTTATTATTTTGTTGTCGGTATTATTTCAATTCCAGTTGTACTTATTTCCTTGTACTTATTCACGATATTATAGTTGTTGCCCACCGGAAGCGATCAAGGATCGCGGGCCTTCGAGTAGGAGTCGCCTTAGGCTCCGAACGAAGTAATTCCCTGAGTCTCTGTGTTTGACTGTCTTTATTCCGCTGCTTATTACTCTATTAGTTTCACGTACGATTTACGGATTTCGAAAAATGAAATAGCCACGAGCGCTATTCACCCCCTCTAGTGCTTTCGATCCATCATTATGTACTTTGGTTTCGTCAAACGTCACCCGTAACTGGGTGGACTATAAAGGCGATTACTGGGTATGTAACAAATTATGCGGAGGGATGTGAGTGATGTAGATGGGATCTATCCCTCCTATATGACGGGAGAGACATTGATATTCTTGATAGAGTGAGACCATGAAGTGCATGGCCATGCCCAAATGAGTCAATATAAGATATTGAGCTCATTTGATTTAGTGAGTCTACTTGGAGTTCAAGATTTAGATTGATCAGAGGATGACATGGTCTATGCCTCACATTGATCAATCTAGATGTCTAGGATAGAAGGACACTTGTCATATATTGTGAGGAGTCACAATTAGTAGTCACAAGGTGATGTTGGATCTCAACATTCTTGTAACATTGGGTAGTAATGATGTGTTGCTAGATACCGCTCCTTACTTATGCTCCTAAATGGGTTTAGGGACATTGCCAACGTTACAAGAACCTATAGGGTCACACACTAAGGACAATTAGATGGAGATTAGGTTCATATGATGAACCAAGAGGATTAGATTCATTTGATGAATCAAATTGGATTAAGAGTAATCCAAATTGGGCTAATTGAGTTGGACTCAAGTTGATTCATGTATTCAATGAGTCTAATTTAGATTATGACTCATTAAATCAACTTAATTTAATGAATTAGATTCATTATATTAAGTTGGCTTGAATCAAATGGTTAGATTAGATCAACCATGGAAGAGATTTGGTCAAGTTTGACTTGACATGAGAGGAAGAGGAAGAGGAAGAGTCAAGTTTGACTTGACTAATTGCCACATCATAAGTGAGATGGCAAGATGTGGACCAATGATGATGCTCCACATCATCATGGTGTGCCACCTCATGGAGGTTACAAGCCTCCTTTCCCATTAATGTGGCCGGCCACATTAAATGAGTGGGAGTTACTCAAGTGGCCGACCACACAAGAGGGTTAATGTGAATGAATTTTCATTCAAGAGATTAATTCAATCCATCTTCTTCCTCTCAAGCTCTCCCTCTCCCTCTTCTCCTCTCTTGCCGTGACCTATCAAGGTGCTAGCACACCTTCGTTTAGGTCTTTCTCCACCTAATTAGTTCGTGTGGATACTTCTAGAGGAGTATCTATTTTGATACTCTTGAGATCCGGCACCGTTTGGACGAGCGGGAACGCGAAGTGCTTCGCTTCAAAGGTATATCCCTTTTTATGTAGATCTAGGAGTAGATCTCGGTAGAAACTCGTATTCGTAGTTTTCGAAATTTTTCTTTGCACGGATCCGTTGGTTTTGGGCTTTCGGGGTTTCCGCGACGCGAAAACGCGGTTTTCGCGGCCCGAAAAACCCTACAGCTCGAATCATGTCAACTCATTTGGAAAAATCAAAATACCCCAACATTTTCACTTATATGCATTTGTGTTCAAGTGTTGCATCTTGCAATCACTTAAAAATAATGATGAAAAAAAGAAAAAAATGAATAAGGGATATAAAAAATAGTTATCGTGAGTGGAAACTAGCAAGTTACCCCTTTGAGACTGAGTTAGGTTACTGGGAAAATAACTGCTACGCTTCTCTTGATATCGAGCACACTTTTGAGATCTTGGGTAGATTGAGAAGGATGAACCAAGAGTGTGGCAAGTAAGTGCCTATCGCTGGGAGTGTTACGATTTTGCAAGTGTACGGATTCGTCGTCAGTAATATAAAAGATTGTCGAACCCAAAAGGACTGGTTATAAGCACTAGTGATGACACACTTAGGATTAGCTACACTATCGATGGTTGTAAGTAATCTAAGAAAAGAGATTGGAAAGTCGGGAATGAGAACTAGCGATGAGAGGAAATCAACCTGGTTAATGAAGAGTTCTAGGAGTTCGGTTTCATTGTGGTGGTATTGATATTTCTCATACTATCCTATACTCATTGTCCATCGGCATGCATTTGCTGGAAGCTAAAGCAACTATCTTTGAGCACCAGATAAGATAATCCCTCTAAAATCCTGTTACGGTTAACCCCTGTCACTAGGGCACCTCGGTAGATCGCAAGAGCACGACTCTTACTGATGTTATCAAGGATAGAATTAAGAAGCGAGGTTTGGTCTCTTGCTTCCTTGCGAAGGATTCGTCTCTCCTTTCGCGGAAGTACCCTGGATGTCCGTAAACGGGTTATCCCTGTCACTAGGGCCCCTCGGGTGTACGATTTAAGGTATTCCCTCTACGAGGTTGGCAATTCCTGCACAATCAATCAACACAACAAAGAGATTGAGGAATCAAAACAAAGCAAGTGAAATCATCCAATGAATATAAACGTAATATGAGTTTTACATCAAAACCAATCCACAATTATGTTGGGATTTTCGGGCCGCAAAAACCGCTTTATGCGTTGCAGAAACCTCGAAACCCCAGCCACCAGATCCGTGCGAAGAATAAAAGTAGTAAAACTTCGAGTATGAGTTTTCTAAGCCTAGATCTACTTTAGATCTACAAGATGAAGAGGTTACCCTTGATGCGAAGCCCTTCGCGTAATCCCGCTCGTCCAAGGTTCGTCGGATCTCGAAAGTATCAAAGTAGATACTTCTCTATGTGTATCCACACGAACAAATGATGGAGAAACCTAACAAAAGGTGTGCTAGCACCCTTTGAAAGATTCGGCCAAAGAGGAGGAGAGGGAGAGAAGAAAGAGCTTGAGGAAGAAGAAGATGGAGTTACAAAACAAAATTGAAACTCCACAAGCACTAAAAGTGGCCGGCCACATTTCATGAGGGGTTATATACTCCATGGAATTTCAAGAGTCAAAAACTCTTGATCTCCCTCATGAGGTGGCACACACATGTGCCAGCCTTGATGATGTGGCACATCACCATTAGCCACTTAATGCCAATTCACCAATGAGGTAGCAAATGGTCAAGTCAAACTTGACTCTTCATCTTCCTCTCAAGTCAAGTCAAACTTGACCACTTCTCTCCCTTGGTTGGTCTAATCTAACCATTGGTTCAAGTCAATTTTAATTTAATGAATCTCTATTCATTGAATTAAATTAATTAAATGAGTCTAAGTCCAAATTAGACTCACTTAATACATGAACCAAATTGAGTCCAACACAATTAACTCAATTTGGATTACTCTTAATCCAATTTGGTTCATCACATAAACCTAATCCTTTAGGTTCATCAAATGAACCTAATCTCCATCTAATTGTCCTTTGTGTATGACCCTATAGGTTCTTGTAATATTGGCAATGATCCTAAACCTATTTAGAAGCATAAGTAATGAGCGGTATCTAGCAACACATCATTATTACCCAAGTTACAAGAATGTTGAGATCCAACTGTTGAGTTCTTCGGGCCGCGAAAACCGCTTTTTCGCGTCGCGGAAACCCCGAGTCACCCAAAGCCATGGATCTCGTGCAAAGATTCGTAAACAAAATTTTTGGAAAAACATTTTTCTTGTACGAGTTTGTAAAAACTTTAGATCTACACTAAAGTTAAGATCAATACCCTTGTAGCGAAGCCCTTCGCGTTCCCGCTTGTCCAAGATGTCGCCGGATCTCTAGTTGTCAAAGTAGACAACCTCTATATGTATCCACACGGACACAAGTAGAAGGAGATGACCAAAACACAAGGTGTGCTAGCACCAATGAAGTGTTCGGCCAAGGAATGGGAGAAGGAGAAGAGAGAGCACCCAAGGGAGAAGAAGAGTAATCACTTGAATGAATGAATGGAAAAATTCTATTCCATTCAAAAGTGGCCGGCCACTCTAGGAGGTGTAACCCCCCCACATTAATTCCAATTAATGTGGAGACCAATAAGAGTTGTAACCCCCATGAGGTGGCACTCTAGGATGATGTGGATCAACACTATTGGTCCACATCTTGCCACCTCACTAAATGACACGGCAACAAGTGTAACCTCCTCATTTAATGTGGGCCGGCCACATTAAATGCTATGAAGGGTTGTAACCTCCATGAGGTGGCACACATTGATGATGTGGAGCAATCCTATTGGTCCACATCTTGCCAACTCACTAGTGATGTGGCAAAACGTCAAGTCAAACATGACTTTTTCTCTTCCTCTCAAATCAAGTCAAACTTGATCAAATCTCTCTCATGGTTGATCTAATCCAACCATATGATTCAAGCCAACTTAATATAATGAATCTAATTCATTAAATTAAGTTGATTTAATGAGTCATAATCTAAATTAGACTCATTGAATACATGAATCAACTTGAGTCCAACTCAATTAGCCCAATTTGGATTACTCTTAATCCAATATGATTCATCAAATGAATCTAATACTCTTGGTTCATCATATGAACCAAATCTCCATCTAATTGTCCTTAGTGTGTAACCCTATAGGTTCTTGTAACGTTGACAATGCCCTAAACCCATTTAGGAACATAAGTAATGAGCGGTATCTAGCAACACATCATTACTACCCAAGTTACAAGAATGTCGAGATCCGACATCACCTTGTGACTACCAATTGTGATTCCTCACAAAATATATGACAAATGTCCTTCTATCCTTGACATCTAGATTGATCAATGTGAGGCATAGACCGTGTCATCCTCTAATCAATCTAAATCTTGAACTCCAAGTAGACTCACTCGATCAAATGAGCTCAACATCTAATGTTGACTCATTTGGGCATGGCCATGCACTTAGTGGTCTCACTCTATCAAGAATAGCGATGTCGCTCCCGTCATATGGGAGGGATAGATCCCATCTACATCACTCACATCCCTCTGTATAATTCGTTACATACCCAGTAATCGCCTTTATAGTCCACCCAGTTACGGGTGATGTTTGACGAAACTAAAGTACATAACTCCTTATGTAGGGATCCATGGTGACTTCAGGTCCAAGGACTAATAGTCACACTAATAGCCACATGAGAAAGTATATGACACTCATATAACGATCCATGATACTTTCTCATGGCGGGTCATTCAGTATACATTTTCTAATGTATACCCATATGTCAACTTGATATCTCCATATCCATGACTTGTGAGATCAAGTCATCGAGCTGACCTACATGCTAGTCTTATTGCATTAACATTGTCCCTGAATGTTAATACTCGACTAGGAATGATTTATAGTAGTGTTCTCTATATCATCTCACTATCAATTCAACTAATCGATTGATATAGGTATGAACCTTCTTCTCAAGGACGATATTATACTTAGTTTATTTGGCACCAATACAAGTAAGTATAATAACCAAAATCAAATGCCTTTATTAATATACAAGAATATGATATACATGAGTCCATACAATCATCAAATGATTGGCTCTAGGGCTCTAACTAACAATCTCCCACTAGTACTAGTGCCAATCAGTATAGGCTCGAAAGCCTAAAGACCTAGTATGACCATCATGATTTCTCTGTGCCAAAGCCTTGGTCAAGGGATCTGCAATGTTAGCCTCTGTAGGTACTTTGCAAATCTTCACATCTCCTCTATCGATAATCTCTCGAATGAGATGGAAACGTTGTAGAACTGCTGTGAACTCTGCCAGCTCATAGCACTACCATTCAAGCAAAACACGATCCTCGACTGTGATTTTTTTTTTTAATCATCCTGGTCGGTCTGGAAGCTAGCATCACTGTAACCCTTTACAGCTAGCTCATCATCGCCTCCATATATCAAGAAATATTCTTTAGTCCTTCTCAAGTACTTAAGAATATTCTTGACCGCTATCCAGTGACTTTCACCTGGATCTGACTGGTATCTTCTCGTCATGCTCAAAGCATACGAGACATCAGGTCGAGTACATAACATGGCATACATGATAGATCCTATGGCTGTGGAACTACAAAAACACTCAGGTTGTGTCATGTACACATCCTCGAGTATGTTTCCATTCAGAAACGCGGTTTTTGACATCCATCCGCCATATCTAGGAATCTGGTCTCATCACAGCTTCCTGATAGGTGTTAGGCTCATCCTCTATGAGCACAACGTCATCATGGTCAGACACGAGAAATGAATATCTCTCAGGCTGATGACGTACCCTATCAGACCTGCGAAGAGGTATGTCTACTTGAACTGGTTGTTGTTCCTCAACTCCTTGTGGAACAACATCATCCACAACACTTTGTGGTTCCAGTTCAACTTCCATCGAGGCTCCAGTGCTATCGTTCGCATCTTGAACTTCTTCAAGATCAAAGGTACTCCCACTAGTCTTTCTAGAAACAAAGTCCCTTTCTAGAAAGACCCCAGTCTTTGCCACAACTACCTTGTGCTGACTGGGAATGTAGAAGTAATATCCCTTAGTTTCCTTGGGATATCCAATGAAATAGCACTTGTCGGATTTGGGTCCTGACTTGTCTGAGACTTGACGTCGTACGTAAGCCTCACAACCCCAAATCCTCATGAAAGACACCTGGGCATCTCTCCCAGTCCATATCCTATATGGTGTCTTTATCACGGCCTTGGATGGAACTCGGTTGAGAATGAAAGCTGCCGTGTCTATAGCATATCCCCATAGATATGTTGGAAGATCTGTGTGACTCATCATAGATCGTACCAAATCTAATAGGGTGCGATTCCTCCTTTCGGATACACCATTCCACTATGGTGTTCCAGGAGGAGTGAGTTGGGATAGGATCCCACACTCAGCTAGATAGTCACGAAACTCATGGCTTAAGTATTCACCACCTCGATCTGATCGAAGTATTTTAATACTTTTGCTAAGATGGTTCTGTACTTCATTCTTGAATTCTTTGAACTTTTTAAAGGATTCGGACTTATGTGTCATCAAGTACACATTACCGTATCTACTGAAGTCATCAGTAAACGTGATGAAGTACCTATAACCGCCTCTAGCAGTGACATTGAAAGGGCCACATACATCACTATGTATGAGTCCTAACAGATCAGTCACTCTCTCGCTGTGCCCACTAAAGGGAGTCTTGGTCATCTTGCCTCGTAGGCATGACTCGCATATCTCATATGATTCTAAATCAAATGAGTCCAGCAAACCATCCTTATGGAGCTGGGATAAGCGCTTGTCATTTATATGACCTAAGCGACAGTGCCAGAGATAGTTGTGGTTCATATCATTCGATTTGAACCTCTTGGTATTTATGCTATATATAGGGCTTTCAAGGTCTAGAATGTAGAGCCCGTTTATCAGAGGGGCACTACAATAGAACATATCTTTTAAATAAACAGAACAACATTTATCTTTTATTATAAAAGAGTATCCTTTCTTGTCTAAACAAGAAACTGAAACTATGTTCTTAGTTAATGCAGGCACATAACAACTATCGACTAACTCTAGTACAAGCCCAGAGCGCAGAGATAGAAAGTAAATCCCTACAGCAACAACAGCAACCCGTGCTCCATTGCCTACTCGTAGGTCCACCTCGCCCTTTGTCAATGCTCTGCTATTTCTCAGCGCCTGCACATCAGTACAAATGTGAGAAGCACATCCAGTATCTAATACCCATGATGTAGAAATAGATAGATTGACTTCTATAACATATATACCTGAAGTGGAAGTCTCACTTCGCTTCTTTTTAAGATCCTCCAAGTATACCTTGTAGTTCCTCTTGGCGACCCCTCCTTCAGGCTTCAGTGCCTTGCCTTTGCCCTTGGTTTGGGACTTTCCCTTACCTTTGGGCTTGCCCTTGCCCTTGTGCTTCTGGACCATCAGAATGGGCTTAACCTTCTTAAGGTTAATCTCAGTAGTTCGTAACATACTAAGTAGCTCGGGAAGTGGCTTGTCAATCTCGTTCATGTTATAGTTGAGAACGAATTGACTATAGCTATCCGGCAAGGACTGCAAGATCAAGTCAGTGGCCAGCTCTTGGCCAAGTGGAAACCCCAGTCTTTGTAGGTTCTCTATGTACCCAATCATCTTGAGTACATAAGGACCTACAGGAGCCCCGTCTGACATCTTGCACTGAAACAGTGCCTTAGAGATCTCAAATCTCTCATGCCTCGCTTGTCCCTGATATAGTTGGCGAAGATGCTCAACCATATCGTAAGCGCCCATCAACTCATGTTGCGTCTGAAGATCTGAGTTCATGGTTGCGAGCATTAGACAAGACACATCTAATGCGTCGTCTTGATGCTTCTTGTAAGCATCTTTGTCTGCTCGCGTGGCATTAGCAGGAGGAGCCTCCAGAATGGGCTGCTCCAGAACGTACAGTTTACATTCCTGAGTGAGAACTATTCTCAAGTTCCTGTACCAGTCCATGAAATTCGCTCCGTTGAGCTTGTCCTTCTCAAGGACAGATCGCAGGGAGAAGGAATTCGTGTTCGACGTCATGGTTATCTACAACAGAAAATTTGCAGAAGTAAATATCATATTCTTTTAAAAATCATTTAATTAGGCCTTTAACTAAATGATGCTCCCACTGAATACTATAATTCATGTGGGACAAGATCCACATCATACTAACCCTTGAGTTAGCTTTGGCTAATACGCCCAAGGCTTAGTATGATCGGTAGGTAACGATTACCAATTACATCTCTATGCAACTCTTGTTTATAGAATCAATATCCGCATTTATATTAAAACTCGAGTTAGCTTTGGCTAATACGCCCGAGAGTTAATATAGATGTGATTTTGACCTATCTTTTCCAACCGTTGGAATAATGCTTATAGTTGACTCGATCCAATCGAGTAACTAGGAATACTCAATCTAATTGAGTTTGTATTCACCCATGCGTTGATAGGCGGGACCAAGATTGTCCCTCCGTACCCTACCAAGATAATATGTATTGCTCTGCTTTGGCAGATTCAACAATACATGTGATCGAGGTAGTGATAGGTATCACGGCACGGTTAGGCATTAGAGTTGAGTCGATTGAGATCTAATATAATCGAAAGGGATGCATCTTGTGCTCGACTTAGATCTAATCTAATCGCAAGGGTGCATCATGTGCACGACTTAGATCTAATCTAATCGTAAGACACTAATTAATTAACTACTTATTAAATATGCATCACATACACAAGCAATTAATTAATCTATTTGTGATTTAGTCATGGCCCTACTACGATCTTCTCAAGCCAATGAGAAGATCGATTGGTCAACAGCTTCTCCAAGCTCCTCCCTTTGACCACCTTGTGTTGCTCGTGCCCACCTCGGAACTCCGTCTCGTGTGGACCCTCCACCGCTCCAATTTGTATATTATAATTTGAAACTCGAGTTACATTCGAGTCTAAATCTAATTTACAACCAGAATAAGAGAAAGGCACGACGCGCAGGCCGTGGGAAAAAAATAAAAATACAGCACACACAATCATATGATGGCACGCAGGCCGTATTATGAATTACAACACAAATCCAATCTTATTGGGTATTTTGGGTCATGACTATCACAAATTAATATATAATTCAAAATTATATATTTTTCATAATTTTTCCGTAATTTTAAAAATAATTTTACAAGTTTTATGAGTAAAATTTCCCGGCGGTCCCGTTTAGCGGTTTCGGGCGCAATCACGGAACGGATCCCCTTGCGGGGCCCAGGGGCAGCGCCCCTACCCGCGATCTAACCATCGCGAGGGTTCCTTTGCGATCCAACAGCGCCTAAACCCGCTGTCCGAAAATGATTTGGGTCGAGACATTACCGTTTCGGAAAAATCTTCCCGGCGGGTTCGTTTTTAGCGATTTCGGGTGCAATCGCGGAGCAAATTCCCTTGCGGGGTTAAGGGAAATGCCCCTACCCACGATCTAACCATCGTGAGTTGCTCCTTTGCGATCTAATGGCACCCGACCCCGCTGTCCCAAACGGATTTGGGGCAAAACGAAGCCGTTTAAAAGAAAACTTTCCGGTAGCCGAAGCCTACAAGTGCCGAGACACTTGTGCTTCGCTTCTACGGAAAAATTACTCATAAAAACTTTAAAAACTCAATTTTTACAGAAAATCACAGAAGGTATATTTTTCATAAAAATACAAACGAACTCGTACAAGTCTTTGCACGTGGCTCTGATACCACTGTTGAGTTCTTCGGGCAGCGAAAACCGCTTTTTCGTGTCGCGGAAACCCCGAGTCACCCAAAGCCATGGATCTCGTGCAAAGATTCGTAAACAAGATTTTCGGAAAAACATTTTTCTTGTACGAGTTTGTAAAAACTTTAGATCTACACTAAAGTTAAGATCATTACCCTTGTAGCGAAGCCCTTCGCGTTCCCGCTTGTCCAAGATGTCGCCGGATCTCTAGTTGTCAAAGTAGACAACCTCTATATGTATCCACACGGACACAAGTAGAAGGAGATGACCAAAACACAAGGTGTGCTAGAACCAATGAAGTGTTCGGCCAAGGAATGGGAGAAGGAGAAGAGAGAGCACCCAAGGGAGAAGAAGAGTAATCACTTGAATGAATGAATGGAAAAATTCTATTCCATTCAAAAGTGGCCGGCCACTCTAGGAGGTGTAACCCCCCACATTAATTCCAATTAATGTGGAGACCATTAAGAGTAGTAACCCCCATGAGGTGGCACTCTAGGATGATGTGGATCAACACTATTGGTCCACATCTTGCCACCTCACTAAATGACATGGCAACAACTGTAACCTCCTCATTTAATGTGGGCCGGCCACATTAAATGCTATGGAGGGTTGTAACCTCCATGAGGTGGCACACATTGATGATGTGGAGCAATCCTATTGGTCCACATCTTGCCAACTCACTAGTGATGTGGCAAAAAGTCAAGTCAAACATGACTTTTTCTCTTCCTCTCAAATCAAGTCAAACTTGATCAAATCTCTCTCATGGTTGATCTAATCCAACCATATGATTCAAGCCAACTTAATATAATGAATCTAATTCATTAAATTAAGTTGATTTAATGAGTCATAATCTAAATTAGACTCATTGAATACATGAATCAACTTGAGTCCAACTCAATTAGCCCAATTTGGATTACTCTTAATCCAATATGATTCATCAAATGAATCTAATCCTCTTGGTTCATCATATGAACCAAATCTCCATCTAATTGTCCTTAGTGTGTAACCTATAGGTTCTTGTAACATTGGCAATGCCCTAAACCCATTTAGGAGCATAAGTAATGAGCGGTATCTAGCAACACATCATTACTACCCAAGTTACAAGAATGTCGAGATCCGACATCACCTTGTGACTACCAATTGTGATTCCTCACAAAATATGTGACAAATGTCCTTGTATCCTTGACATATAGATTAATCAATGTGAGGCATAGACCGTGTCATCCTCTAATCAATCTAAATCTTGAACTCCAAGTAGACTCACTCGATCAAATGAGCTCAACATCTAATGTTGACTCATTTGGGCATGGCCATGCACTTAGTGGTCTCACTCTATCAAGAATAGTGATGTCGCTCCCGTCATATGGGAGGGATAGATCCCATCTACATCACTCACATCCCTCTGCATAATTCGTTTGTTGGGTTCGTCGGGCCGCGAAAACCGCTTTTTCGCGTCGCGGAAACCCCGAGTCACCCAAAGCCGTAGATCCGTGCAAAGATTCGTAAACTAAACTTTTCGAAAAACCTTTTCTTGTACGAGTTTGTAAAACCTTTAAATCTACACTAGATAAGGGTTATACCTTCGAAGCGTGCCTTTCGCTTATCCCGCTCGTCCAAGGCATTGCCGGATCTCTAGACCGTCAAGCGCCGGTCCTCTAGAAGTATCCACACGGACACGTAGGTGGAGAAAAGCTCACACAAAGGTGTGCTAGCACCTTGGTGAGATTCGGCCAAGCAAGGAGGAGAGGGAGAGGGAGAGCTTGAGAGGAAGAAGGAAGAAGATGGACACAAGTGAATGAAAAATGAATTCACTTTCATTCACAAAGTGGCCGGCCACTTTCTTCTAGTGTAACTCCCCATTAAATGCAATTAATGTGAAGTTAATAAGAAAATGGCTTTGTAACTTCCATGAGGTGGCATCCATGATGATGTGGAATATCATCATTGGTCCACCTAATGCCAACTCACCAATGAGGTGGCAAAAGGTCAAGTCAAAATTGACCTTTGGTCTTCCTTCTCTAGTCAAGTCAAACTTGACTCAATCTCTACTATGGTTGATCTAATCCAACCATTTGATTCGAGCCAATTTAATATAATGAATCTAATTCATTAAATTAAATTGATTTAATAAGTCATAATCTAAATTAGACTTATTACATACATGAATCAACTTGAGTCGAACTCAAGTTAGCCCAATTAGGATTACTCTTAATCCAATTTGATTTATCAAATAAATCTAATCCTCTTGGTTCATCATATGAACCTAATCTCCATCTATTTGTCCTAAGTGTGTGACCCTATAGGTTCTTGTAACGTTGGCAATGCCCTAAACCCATTTAGGAGCATAAGTAATGAGCGGTATCTAGCAACACATCATTACTACCCAAGTTACAAGAATGTCGAGATCCAACATCACCTTGTGACTACTAATTGTGACTCCTCACAAAATAATGACAAGTGTCCTTCTATCCTAGACATCTAGATTGATCAATATGAGGCATAGATCGTGTCATCCTCTAATCAATCTAAATCTTGAACTCCAAGTAGACTCACTCGATCAAATGAGCTCAACATCTAATGTTGACTCATTTGGGCATGGCCATGCGCTTAGTGGTCTCACTCTATCAAGAATAGCGATGTCGCTCCCGTCATATGGGAGGGATAGATCCCATCTACATCACTCACATCCCTCTGTATAATTCGTTACATACCCAGTAATCGCCTTTATAGTCCACCCAGTTACGGGTGACGTTTGACGAAACTAAAGTACATAACTCCTTATGTAGGGATCCATGGTGACTTCAGGTCTAAGGACTAATAGTCATACTAATAGCCACATGAGAAAGTATATGACACTCATATAACGATCCATGATACTTTCTCATGGCGGGTCATTCAGTATACATTCTCTAATGCATACTCATGTGTCAGCTTGATATCTCTATATCCATGACTTGTGAGATCAAGTCATCGAGCTGACCTACATGCTAGTCTTATTGTATTAACATTGTCCCTGAATGCTAATACTCGACTAGGAATAATTTAGAGTAGTGTTCCCTATATCATCTCACTATCGATTCAACTAATCGATTGATATAGGTATGAACCTTCCACTCAAGGACGCTATTATACTTAGTCTATTTGGCACTAATATAAATAAGTATAATAACCAAACAAATGCCTTTATTAATATACAAGAATATGATATACATGAGTCCATACAATCATCAAATGATTGGCTCTAGGGCTCTAACTAACAATCTCCCACTAGCACTAGAGCCAATCAGTATAGGCTCTAAGGCCTAAAGACCTAGTGTGACCATCATGCTTCCTCTGTGCCAAAGCCTTGGTCAAGGGATCTGCGATGTTAGCCTCTTTAGGTACTCTGCAAATCTTCACATCTCCTCTATCGATAATCTCTCGAATGAGATGGAAGCGCCGTAGTATATGCTTGGTTCGCTGGTGTGAGCGAGGTTCCTTCGCCTGTGCTATAGCTCCATTGTTGTCACAATAGAGCTCAATAGGGTTAGAAATGAACTTGCGGATCCAAACAGCTCCTTTGCTGCCTCGATGCAGCAATATACTCGGCCACTGTCATAGAATCAGCCACGTATCCTGCTTCGAACTCTTCCAGGTGACAGCACCACCATTAATGCAAAATACAGACCTCGACTGCTATCGGTAATCATCCTGATCGGTCTGAAAGCTGGCATCACTGTAACCCTTTACAGTTAGCTCATCATTGCCTCCATATATCAAGAAATATTCTTTAGTCCTTCGTAAGTACTTAAGAATATTCTTGACCGCTATCCAGTGACTTTCACCTGGATCTGACTGGTATCTGCTCGTCATGCTCAAAGCATACGAGACATCAGGTCGAGTACACAGCATGGCGTACATGATTGATCCTATGGCTGAGGCATAAGGGTCTGATCCATGCGGTCTCTCTCCTCTCTAAAAGAGGGACCTTGAGTTTTCGAAAGAATCACGCCATGTGACATCGACAGAAATCCCTTCTTGGAGTTCTGCATGGCAAACCGAAGGAGTACCTTGTCAATATATGTACTCTGACTTAGGCCAAGCAATCTCTTAGATCTATCTCTATAGCTAGGTTATCTATGTACTAGGTTATCTGAACCTAGAGCTAGGTTATCTGAACCTAGAGCTAGGTTATCTGAACCTAGAGCTAGGTTATCTGAACTTAGAGGCGACTATGGGAGCCCAGCCATTGGACCGTAGTCCCATATAAACTGAAGCAAGGCTATATATGATATTTAAAATGCAACTATGGCATTTAGATGAACTATTAAAATGCCTACTGTAGCATATAACTGTACTAGTCATTTTATCAAACACCTGGTGTGCTCTTTCTCTACACGTGGCTGCACTAAGAACATAATGCGGACTAAGAACATAAAAGCATACGATTGACTACTTATACTGCAGGTGAGGGGTTACTTATATCCTGCGCTAAGTTGTCTTACAATCCGATCGCTAGGTTTCCGGAGAAGAAGATCTCTTCGGAGATCCTCTTACGTCTACGCGTTCTTCTCGCGGAGAGGAGCATCCTCGTATCGGAGTTGTCGCCGGAAGGTGCTCCTACGACCCTAGGGTGGAACCCTAGTTCTCTTAGGGCTTGGTGTGCCGAGAGGGTGCGGGAGAGAGAGAGAGGCGGCGTGTGAGGGTGAGGGAAGTTGTCATTCAGGAATATAAATTCCCTCTTAATTCCCCTATTTATATTAAGTGATTAATACCACCCAACTAAATCTTAAATAGAATTGTTCTCCTCTTCTTTCAGCACACCCCTGCTGGGGCCCCTTAGTTACTAGAGTCACCCTATAAGTTATAGAGTCCATAGGTCTCGGGTTCAATTCCCGCTTAGGCTGTTTTATGTTTTTATTTAATTTTGCTACTTCTGCCACTCCAAAAATTCTATAAAAATATTTTAAAATTCCATAAAAATCATAGAATATTTCTAAAATTAATTTGAGAATTTTCGGACATTACACTTAAACATATTTGTCTGACATTAAAACCTTGGAGGTCGATTACACCAGCAATCTCTCCCTTTTTGATGTTTGACAAATATGTTTAAGTTAGGTCATTTCAAAAAGATTTAGATTTCTAACTTAAACCCTTCTTCTCCCCCTTTTGTCACAACAAAAAGAACTCTTCATAAATGGCTTTAATTGCTAAGGATCCCTAAGTTTTGCACCAATAATGATGGAATACTTTTAAACATTTTCAAGATATTCCTAAGGTATTCCCTTACCCTTTTTGAAAGATATGATGAATATTTGGATTTTTTTTTAAAAAAAAATGATTCATAGATATTTTGAAAAAGCATCAGTCCACGATGCATTAAGTAAGGGCTTTCAAGAATATTTTCAAAAATATTTCAAAATAATTTTTTTCAAGCTTTCTTTTCAAAGATTATTTCAAAGTTGGGTTTAAAATATTTTCAAGTAATTTTCAAGGAATTCTCTAAAAAAAAAAATTATTTTCAAGGAACTATTTTTTAAACTATGATTTTTCAAAATGTTTTCAAAAACTATGAGTGTGAAGAATATGATTTTGAGTTATATTTAAAGGATAAACTTTTGTAAGCAATTTTTCAAAAATATTTTCAAGCTAATTTTTTTTTTAAAAAAATGTTCAAGACTTAAGATATTTTTTAAAAAATAAGAATATGATTTTGAAAAGATAATGCTTGAGCTATGTTTAAAAGATAGTATTTTGAGTTTTGTAAGCAATTTTTTCAAAAATATTTTTAAGTTATTGTGAAAACCAAAATTCAATAAATAAGTTTGTAAAAGTAATTTACAAAACGTATTTGATTAAGAGATTTTAAAGATAATTTCAAAAAGATTTGTAAAGAAGTATTATCAAGCATTTTTCAAAGAGTGTTTTGAAATATTTTTCAAAAGCATGATTTTGAATAATATATTAAAAAATATGTCCTTCAATCAAGTCTCTCCCCCTTAACCAGACACTATTTTTAGATATCCTTGTTACCCACAAGGAAGACTTTTCTATGTGTGTCTAATGGTCATGATTGACTTGAGGTTCTAAAGACTTTGCCGATGAATAACAATAATTTATATATATAATAAACCCAATCAAACATCAATCAAGATTTGAAAAATATTTCATAAGAAAATAGATTTATAAGTTTTCAAAAACATTTTTTTTTTAAAAAAAATAACTTTAATTTTCTTAGCATCTCACCCATTCCAAATTTTCAAGTATGGTAATCCTATAATTGTGTGAGATGGCTTTATTGATTGTGAGTTTCGTTGTAATTAAGTTAAAATTTAGTTTTAGTTGAACTTTGATAAAATTAATTTTAGGTTAAAATGGATTAGCAATTAAGTTGATGCTAACGTTTAGTTTAGGAATTTTAAAGTTATTTGTTAAAGATAATTAGCTAATTAATAAAGGATTACTTAAGTTGACTTGGTTAAGAATTTGTTTTTTTTTAATATTTTGGTTATAGGTTGATTTGTTTGATTATTGATTAATTTAAACTTAATTTAAAAGTTAGTTTCAATTTAGTTTAATTTAGTATGATTATTTATTTTTAATTAATTAAGTATTAAAAAGTTGATTTATAATTAATTATTACTTATTTCAAATAAGGTTGATTATAAGTGTCATAATTAATAGTTATAGATTAAATGACTATGAATTTAATTAGTTTCTTAGGAATTAATTAGGGAAAGATTTTAGAATTAGTTTTGAAAATTTAATTTTGTTTAATGTTAAATTACTTTATTTGTTGATTTAAGATTTCAAGTTGAGATTAAGAATTAATTAAGTGTATTAAGTTAATTAAGTTAAACTAGTTAATGATTAGGGTTAATTAATTAATTTAGTTTATTAATAATTTTAATAGAATTAATTAATAAATTATTTTAAAACAATTTTACTTAAGTTTTAAAATAAAAATAATTTTAGTTAAGTTTTAAAATAATTTTAATTAAGTTTTAAAATAATTTTAATTAAGTTTTAAAATAATTTTAATTAAGTTTTAAAATAATTTTAATTAATAATTAAGTTTTTTTAATTAATAATTTGATTAATTTTAATTTTAAATTAAGTTAAAAATAATTAAGTTTTTTTAATTAATAATTTGATTAATTTTAAATTTTTAATTAAGTTTTTTTTTAAAAATAATTTGATTAATTTTAATTTTTTTAATTAAGTTTTTTTTAAAAATAATTTGATTAATTTTAATTTTTTTAATTAAGTTTTTTTTAAGTAATTAAGTTTAGAATAATTTTGATTAATTTTTAGTTTTTAAAATAATTTTAATTAATTTTCAGTTTTTAATTAAGTTTAAAAATAATTTTGATTAATTTTAAGTTTTTAAAATAATTTTAATTAAGTTTTAAAATAAGTCTTTTTTAATTAAGTTTTAAAATAAGTTTTATTAATTTTTAAAATTATTTAGTTAAATTTAAAATTTTTTAATTATTTAGTTTAGTTAATTTAATTATGTTTGAAATTATTTAATATTGAATTTTTGAAAAAGATTATTGAACCCATGTTAGATTCAAACTTAGCTTTGGGTTAATCAAACAGGCTTCCTCAGGATAAACTTTCAGTTCAGTGGCGAGGCATATGACCTTCTTGTGTATCAACGGTGGACCACTTGCTGAAGACTTTCCAAACTATTCTCACCCAAAAAACTTAATACTAAATTTTGGTCTAACTAGCCCATGTTTGACTGGGGTAGCTTCGGTCAGATTCACTAAGTCTAGTGCACTAGGTAGAATTCCATATTCAGCCTAGACATGCCTTCGACAGAGTTTCCTTGACGTACTATCATCCCAATCCATTTCGATGCTATGTTGTTAGGGTTTGGTAAACCTTTTTAACTAACCGTTCTAAATTAAGAGAAGATGCATGATATGGTATATAATAGATAAGTATGCATGACAATTCAAACAAATCATGCATGATACAAATTGTTTATTAATATTATTGTTTTATTATTATTGTTGTTGTTATTTTCGTTATTATTATTATTGTTATTATTTTATTATTATTATTGTTATTGTTGTTATTTTATTGTTGTTTTATTATTATTATTGTTATTATTATAATTTAGTTTCATAATTAAAAGGTACATGATTATAATTAAGTTTACGAAAGTTTTGTTTTAGATTTGGTTTTGATTTATAATTTAAATCTAGATTCTGTGAGTTGATAAAATTATTAATAATATTTCTAATTTATTAATTTTATTTTCAAAATATTATTTTGTTTTACTAGTTTTCTAAAGTTTGATTTATAGTTTAATTTCTTATTTTTACTTTCTAAATTTTTAGTTAAGTTCTGTTTACTGTTAGTTAATTTTAGATAATTGTTATTTAAATTCAAATTATCTTGAATAAATAAATTTTGATTAACTGGATATAGGTCTTGATTAAGATTTGGATTGATTTGATCCATTTTAATTGTATTTAAATTATTTAAATTTTTATTAATTAAATTAGTTTTGTTAAGTAAGGTAGGATTTTCATGCTTTTTTAGATTTATAGTACAATTCAAATAGGAAGGATCTAAATCATATAATTTTTCATGTAACATAAATTGTTTTACCTTAATTGCTCCCCCTGAATCCTTGGGTCTTCTCTCCGGATATTGAGATTTGTAGTGTCCCATCTTTTTGCACTTGAAACATTTGATGTGGTCCTTCCTTTTCCGGACTCTAGGCATCAGTTCCTCTTTTGCCTCCGGTTGTGTGGATCGGTTCATCGGACATTTATTTTTGTAGTGTCCCTTTTCACTGCAATTAAAACATGTTATGTGTTCTTTAAATTTTGTATTTAAAATATTACCTTTTGAATCCTCATTAGGATTCTCCCCCTTGACCAATGCCATTTCAGATTCAGGCTCGATTGTTTGGTCGGACTCGGGTTCAGATCCATCAGCCTCCTCCTCAACCACTAGTGTGATGAAGTTGATTTGGTCTTGTTCTTCTAGATCTGGTTCTGAGGATAGCTCTCCGGATTCGGACTTGTATTCGAACTCATTTTCGTCTTGATCTTCTAGCCTCGACAGAGTCTTGTGAAGCTCGATCAATTTGGTCCACATCTCAAACGTGTTTTTGTAATCTTCTAATTGACACAAAATTTTGTTAGGAAAAACACTAATTAATATATCTATTACCTTTGTGTTTGCTTGTGAGTTTTGAGAAGATTGTCTCTGTGCGATCCAATTGTCAAAACTCTCACTTCCTATGAAAGACTCCATCATTCGCCTCCAGATATTGAAATAAACTTGATCGTATGGTGGAGGTTCATAGATACTTCTCCCTTCTTGATAGGATGTTGACATTCTTGCAAGAAAATAATAGAAAACAAATTTCCAGAATTTTGTCTTTGGACTAGTAGTGCGCGATCAAGAGTAAAAAGTATTACTTTAAAAAAAAAAATAAGGAAAAGAAAAAAGTTTTAAAAGTTGCTCGAAAAACGGTTAAGTAATTTCAGAGCTACCAGACTCTGATACCAATTGATAGATCGGATGCGAGCGATAGAGGGGGGGGGGGGTGAATATCGCTTCTTTTAAAACCTTTTCTTTTACTTTTAAATCAGAATCGTGCAGCGAAAATAAGAAAAGAGACAAAGTCGTTTACTTCATTTGGAGCCTAGCTCGACTCCTACTCAAAGGCCCGCAGTTCTTGACCGCACCGATGGGTAAAGCACTAAAACCCTTCTTTCTGAAATCTTCGGAAGGAAGCAGATCGTACAAGTACAATGAAATAAGATAGTAACAATCCTACATCTTATTTTAATTTAAGTGCAATATGAAAATAAATATACCGACAATAGTATGCGTAGGATGTAGCTTGGTCGGTACTTCCGGACGGAGTGACTTTCTGGACTGTTGAAGATGTGTAGCACAATCCGTACGCGAAGAAGAGCTTTTAAGATGATCAGAAGAGTTATTTTGGCCTCAGACTTCGAGCCTTATTTTATAGGTGTAATGGAGGTTCGGTTGACCGATCCTTCTGTTCGGTCGACCGAACCAGCTCCCATCCTTTCCTGGCTGGAGTTTGACGCTGGCTCGATCTCTGACATTAACTGATCTTTAATGGTTCGATCGACCGATCCCATTTTTCAGTCGACCGATCAGTTTCCTTCCCTGTTCGTCTTGATTCGCCGAGATCAACATTCAATGCACCATTAATGCTGATTGGTTCGGTCGACCGATCCATAGGTTCGGTCGACCAATCCAGTTCTTTTCCTTTTGCTACTGATTGGTGCTTATGAACTGGTTGTGCTGAGTCATCATGGTTTGGTCCACCGATCAAGCTTTGACCGGACTATACCCTGTTTTGGTCTGAACTGATACCTACTTTGAGTTGACTTGGTTCGGTTGACCGATCCTCTTGTTCGGTCGACCGATCGGGTCGAACCTACAAAACAGTGTTAGATAATCACCCTACAAAACAGAGATTAGCACAGTAATATTATAATGCATGAGTAGTATAAAAGATAATAAAACTGTCTTGATCTCAACTTGGAAACCTTCTCGGTTTATTTAGTTGGATCAACGACCTTAGGTTGTTACTTTCAAGAACCCGACCTCACTGTCGCTCCTCCAGTTGTTTACCTGCCAAACATGGTTCTCCGGACATGTTTGGACTTTTCCTGCTTAGTGTCTGATCACCCGATCTACTAAGACTTTTCCTGCAATACTACATTAGCCAACAACAATAATAGTAATACAGAATACAATGGTAAACCTAAACCTAGATTTACTGAGATCCGCTGGTCCGGTCGGCAGTGCGCGGTCTACCCGAAACCATCTGATCAACCTTGCTTGGAGTTCACTCCTCCAAGACCTCTCGTTACCTAAGGTTACCACCCCCTAGGGTTTTCTCAACCTGGCTTCACTCACCAGGACCTAAGGTTACCACCCCCTAGGGTTTTCTCCACTTGGCTTCACTCACCAAGATTCAGTATTCGGCTACCCAGGGATCAAGTCCTCCAGACCTATCCTCCTGGCTTCCACGATATATCGAGATTTCTCCCCTTGCCTAGCCTACAACTACGACTTCCCTTGATCAAGCTCCATACTTAAATATACTTAAGCATACTTAAACATATTTGTCTGACATTAAAACCTTGGAGGTCGATTGCACCAACAGTATCTTCTCCTGAGAGGAGTAGGTGAGGACGTGTTCCCCTATGAGGGAACAGTAGGCATCGGTTCAACCTAGGGTTTTTGGAGGAAATCTGAAGTCAGAACCGGACAGTCCGAAGGCTGACAACTTAAATGTTTAATATTATTTGCTCTATTTGTCTAACTCTATTTTGCAGGAAACTAACAGTTCTGCAGGGTCCGACTCAACCTTATTCGGTCGACCGAACGACTGATTGGTCGACCAAACCCTAGTACAAAAAGGATCAGAATCCAACTCTCAGTGAAGTGTTGACCAGAGGTTCGGTCGACTGAACCTCGGGATCGGTCGACTGAACTGAGGATAGACAGAGACCTAGTCGAGCGAGTTGATCGGACCAGATGAGCTAGGGACCGGTCGATCGAATGGCGAGATCGGTCAAACAAACAAAGGAATTCTATCCGAGTAATAGAACCTAGAGGCAAACCGATTCAGGCGGATCAATCGACCGATCAGGAGGATCGGTCGATCAATCGGTAATGAGTCAAATCCTGATCCCAAGGTATGCGGATCTAGATCAGCCTCACGACTACTATAAAAAGGAGTCTTAGCTAGCACTTCAGAACACACCGAACAACGAAAATAGAACAACTTGTGCTCCTGTATACTGCTCTGAATGCTTCAACAACGCTCCGCTGTTCCGACAATCGACGACTACTTCCATCATCTTTTGTATTGTCAGTATAATGTTTTTAAGTCCAGTACTTGTAATTAATCTTGTAAAGATTTCTCAAGCTTATAGTGATTGCCCATCGAAAGCACTTTCACGTGCGGGCCTTGGAGTAGGAGTCGTCACAAGCTCTGAACCAAGTAAATCCTTGGTGTTTGTATTTTGTTTGTCTCTCTCTTATTTATGTTACGTATTTACTTTGAGTTTACATAAAATGAATGAATTAGCCATGAGCGCTATTCACCCCCCTATAGCGCTTTTCGATCCTATAAAATTCATATTTTATATATATTTTATACTGCCTGGACTAACTTTATTTTGTAGGAAATTAAGTGCTAAAAAAGTTTGGTCCGGGCACCGGGACTTGGTCCAGGCGCCCAGACCCGAAAAGTCATCTACAAGATGGCGTGGAGCACGTCGATTGGCCGGGACACATGGTCCAAATGCCCGGAGGGGTTCTAGGTTCCCTGAATAGCCTATATAAGCAGCATTCAATCGGGAGCTTGATAACAACATTTAGAACGACTTCTACATTTGCACACTGCTCTGATAAGGCCTCTATGACGTCCAAAAGCTCCGATGACAACTCCGCTAAAGCTTTCATCTTACTTGTAATTATTTCAAACTACACTTGTAATCTTTATGAATTGATTAGTGATTGCCCATTCAAAGCACTCTCACGCGCGGGCCCCTTGGTGTAGGAGTCGCCACAGGCTCCGAACCAAGTAATCTAGGTCGTGTTAGAGTTGTTTGTTTTTCCTTTTGTTTTTCTTTCCGTTGCATTATCTCCGATCATTTTTTTCAAAATGAAGTAGCCATGAGTGCTATTCACCCTCCCTCTAGTGCAACAATCCTGCAATAGATTCTCATAACATTGCCAGTGTTCCTAAAATTATTTTAGATACACAAGTAATGAGTAGCGTCTAGCAATGCATCATTGCTACTCAAGTGATGAGAATGTCAAGATCCAACCTAACCTGTCTGTATTTATTATCTTATATAACTCAATCCTTCTATCCTAATATCTAGATTGATATATGAGATATAGAATGTGTCATCTTCTTATCAATCTTTGTGTTTCTTGATTTCCAAGTAGACTCGCTTAATTAAATGAACTCAATATCTCATATTGATTTATTTGAGTATGACCATACATTTTAGTAGTCCTACTTAATCAAGGGCCCATAGATATCACTTCCATCATATGGAAGAGATATATTCTATCAACATCACTCACATCCCTCTGTATAAATTATTAAATACCCAGTGATCAACTTTATAGTCTACCTTGTTACAGGTGACGTTTGTCGATATAAATTACACAACCTCTTATGTAGGGAACCGTAGTAACTTCAGGTCTAAGGACTATTATATTAATAGTCACTATGAGAATATTTATGACCCTCACATAACAATCTATAAAATATTCTCATGGTTGGTCAATTTAGTATATATTTTCTAATAAATACCCGTGTGTCAACTTGATATCTTATATCCATGACTTGTGAGATTAAGTCATCAGTTGACCTACATGCTAGTCTCAATGCATTAATATTGCCCTTGTATAGTAATGCTTGACTAGGAATAGTTAAGAGTAGTATTACATATATATCTACATCCTCCCATTATCAATTCAATAAATTAATATGTTGTAGAATAGAACCTACTACCATAGGATATTATTATATTTATTCAACTGGCATAAATCTAAAGTAATATAATAACCATAAATATTATCTTTTTCTAATAAAATATGATACAATAGGTCTCTTGTCAATCATCTCATAATTGGCTCTTAGGACTGATACTAACACTTTGTGTGGAAGAGGAGGGAGAGGAGCTAGACATTCTGAGGTAGAGACAGAAGTAGGCACAACTACCTCCTTTCGAGCATACTGAGCCTCCCCTATATTGATATACTTGGTCACCCTTTCTAGCAGATGGTCAAAATCCCTATGGAGCTTCTTGATTAAAGACAAGAAGAAGTCCCCATCTATGAGCCCTTGGGAAAAAACATTCAACATAATTTTTAGAGTGGCTGAAAGGACTTCCATGGCCACTTAGTTGAACCATTTAATGTATGCCCTTAGCGCCTCCATTGGTCCTTGCTTGAGGGAAAATAAACTCAGCATGTTCTTGTGGTACTGTTGACTGCTGGAGAAGTGGTGGAGGAATACTTTACGGAAATCCTAGAAGCAGCAAATGGAGTCGGCCAGAAGCTGGTTAAACCATCTTTGTGCAGAGCTAGAGAGAGAAGTCGGGAACACTCAGTACTTGATGTCATTCGTATATTGGTGGAGGATAACTACATTTTTAAAATTGAGCAGATGGTCCTCCGAGTCGATCGCTCCTCTATACTCCCCGATCACTAAGGGTCAGAAATGGCTCAGCAGTTTCTCTTCCAATATTTCTAAGGAGAACAACATACTTATCCACTCAAGTGAGATATTGACTATTGGAGTTTTCCCCTACCGATTATTGTTATGATTCCGCAAGTGCACGGATTCGTCGTCAGTAATATATAAGATTGTCGAACCACAGGAACTGTTGATTAATCACTAGACATGTCACAAAGTAAGTTATCTAGACAGTCGAAAGTTGGCTTTAACGCTTACGAACTAACGAGTGTGATTAAAGAGAGGGAAAGAAGGTTGAGATGAAGAGAGAGGAGAGAGAGAGAATTGATCTTAGAGGGAATGAGCTTTGGGAGATGAATTCTAGGATTTTGGTTTCATTATAATACTAGGAGATATTACATAGATTGCTTAGTTTCCACCCTCTATGTCCATGCTCTTGCAGGAAGTTAAATTGGTCAATATCCTTAAGTATCGAATAGAGACGATTCGTGTGAAATCTTGTAACGGTTAACCCCTATCACGAGAGCGCCTTGGTAGATCACAGGAATACATGTCTAGTAGATAACAATAAGGATAAAGGTAAAGATTTGGTACGGTTTCCTACTTCCTTATGGAGGAATTGCCTCTCCATTCAATAGAATGTCCTAGACGTCCGTGAATGGGTTACCCCTGTCACTATGACCCCTCGAGTATACGATCTAGAGCATTCTTTCTACGAGAGCAGTAATTCCTATTTGATTGTTTCTCCTTTTAAGGGAACGTCCTAGACGCCCGGAAAGGGTTACCCCTGTCACTACGGTACCTTGGTCAATACGCTCTAGGGCATCCCCTTTGCATGATTAAAAATCCTCCACATCAATCAGTAAAGCATGCTAAGGAATATAAATATGTCACACGCACAATTCATCATGAACAATGCATTAACAAGTCATTGAATAGAAATATGGTGAATCTACATAGTTCTACATCTCCATCACATTACAAATACTTCCTAATCCTAGAAGAGGATGTCTACTCCATTTAGAGGGAAGAACAACCCCAAAACGTAAAGTAAAGCATACTTACAACCCTTGATGTGAGAAAAAGGGGAAGAGATGTTTGCCGAGGTTTCCAATGTCTTGGGGATGCCTCCTTGCTCTGGAGATGGATAGAACGTCAAGGGATGGCGGTGGATGAAGCTCTAAGGTTTTCCCAAAAGGGGAGACCCCTTTCCCAAGGAGAGGGACGAAGTCCCAAACCAAAGATGCCCCCAAGAATAGGGTTCTTGACCCTTATATAGGTTAGGACATGGGCGCCGCATGGCCCGTGCCACGACCGTGCGAGATTAGCATGACCAACTGCCTCCTCCCTTCTGGTTGAGTGGCACGACCGTTTGAGATCTGCACGGCCGTGTCTTCCTTCTGCTCTGGTTACACCGCACGTCCGTGTGAATTGACACGGCTGTGCCTTCCTTCTGCTCTGGTTACACCGCACGACCGTGCGAATTTCCATAGCCATGCCTTCCTTATACTCTGGTTACACCGCACGGGCGTGAATAATTGACACGGTCGTGCCTTCCTTCTACTCTGGTTACACCGCACAGCCGTGCAGAATTGACACGGCCATATATCAAGGCCGTGTGGACTTGTAGATCATTTTAGCACATTTAAACGCGGTATTCTTGAGTTGAGGTCTTCTTTAAAGTTGTAGATCTTGAAGTTATATACAATTCGGTATAAAGAATAGCCTAAATCTCCAACTAAGCAGAAAGTTATGGCAATTTTAGTTTAAGTCTGCAGTGCAGAAATTTCACACGGCCTTCACACGGCCTCAACACGCCCCCCACACGCCCTTCACACGGCCGTGTGGTCCCTGTTAGGATCAATGATCGCGGCTAGAGAGGGGGGTGTGAATAGCCGACCCCAAATTATTCGTTTCTTCCTACGATTAGGGTTAGCGCAGTGGAAATAACAAATAGAAACGAAAAGGGAGAAACAAACCTCAACACGAAGATGTAACGAGGTTCGGAGATGATACTCCTACTCCTCGGCGTGTCCGTAAGGTGGACGAAGCCTATCAATCCATCGGTGGATGAGTCCCCGGAGAACCGGCTAATAAATACTCCTTATGGGTGGAGAAACCTCACCACAAACTCTTGCAACAGCAAGATCAGAGTACAAGTACAAGAAGCACAGCAAGATACAAATATAAAGATGAATGTAACAACTCTTGCTAGCCTTCTCGTCGTCGACTGAAATCTGTAGATGAAGCACCAACTTCACAGAATCACAGCAGCAGCTGAAACCAGTCGAAGAAGTCGAGTAAGCTTACGCGAAGCTTCGGACTTGCAGAAGCAAAGATCAAGAAGAAGCAGAAGCTTCGGAGAAGCAGAAAAACTATAGAAGGCCCTCGATCTCCTTTTATAACCTGCGCAAAGAAGACAGCGAAGAAGACGGAGATAGCCGTTGTCACTCACAACGGCTATACCTGGACCGATCAGGCTTCAACCTGATCGGTCCAGGGAACCTCTGATCGGTCCTGGGGAACGATCAGGCTCTATGCTGATCTGTCCCCAGACCGATCAGGCTGCTTCACAGAGAGTTGCCCAACTCTCTGTGCGTACCCTGATCGGTCCCGGGGACCGATCAGAGCTTCCTCTGATCGGTCCAGGGACCGATCAGCACCCTTTTCTCCCGAACTTCTGGCCTTCTGATCGTTGTCTCCTGATCGGTCTGCAGACCGATCAGATAACACTTAGTAGGCTACTGTTTGGTTACTGATCGGTCACCAGACCGATCCAGATACCCAGTGTATCACTGGATCGATCCACTGATCGATCCAGAGCTTGGTTTTTGCCCAAACCAAGTCCCAAGCCTTCCAAACCAACATCCGGTCAACCTTGACCTGTTGGTACATCATGCTTAGCATCCGGTCCCTCCCTTGACCTGCTAAGACTCCCCACCAAGTGTCCGGTCAATCCCTTTGACCCACTTGGACTTTTCTCTTCGTGTCAAGTATCCGGTCACTCCCTTGACCTACTTGACCTTCTCAACACCAGATGTCCGATCACCCTTGATCCATCTGGATTTTCCCTTGCCCGGCTTCACTCACCAGGACTTTCACCTAGCTTCACTCACTAGGGTTTTCACCTGGCTTCACTCACCAGGATTTCCAATCTGCCCGGCTTCACTCACCAGGACTTTCCAACTGCCTGGCTTCACTCACCAGGACTTTCCCACTGCCTGGCTTCACTCACCAGGACTTCCAAACTGCCTAGCTTTACTCACTAGGTCTTTCCCCTGCCTGTCTTCACTCACCAGGACTTTCTCCAACTGCCTGGCTTCACTCACCAGGACTTTCACTTTCACCTAGCTTCACTCACTAGGATTTTCACCTGGCTTCACTCACCAGGATTTCCCGACTGCCTGGCTTCACTCACCAAGACTTTTCGAACTACCTAACATCCCAGTTAGGACTTCCCAGTCAAGTATCTGGTCAACCTCGACCTACTTGACTCTTCTTCATCCAACCTGATCAGACCCTGATCAGTATCTCTCCGCATGGACAACTGCACCTGCATTGTCCATGTCTACATGTCTTTCTGTATTGTCAAACATCGAAACCATGACCAAGGTTTACGCTTGGTCAACTAGGTCAACCTTGACCTACTGGAAATTACACCAACAATCTCCCCCTTTTTAATGTTTGACAATACCTTTAAGTTAGGCTAATCCAATAGCCTCAACTTTCCTCATGCCACTAGGTAATGAAACATAAGTTACAACCTTACATTCTCCTTTTAAGAAGGCAACCTCCTTCTTAGATAATGAAGGCCTAACTTAAACCCTTCATTCTCCCCCTATTGGCACACATCAACAAACTCTCCCACTGAAGAGTAAGTTATCATTGTTCACAACTTCACTCGTCGTGATCAACAAACTCTCCCACTAACTCCAATGTTCTTCCTTGAACATTCTCTAGACATTCTTCCCCTTTTTGACACACATCAAAAGGAGTGAATCAAGGTCAAGAGTTTCTTCCTAATGAAAGTCCCATACCTTTCATTGAAACCCATAATTTCCCCCTTGATACTAAATTCAACAATCAACTTAGTGATAATCCCATATCACTCATGTCTTTAGGAGTAAAAACTCCCCCTAAAAGTCAACTCCCCTTGACTAATAGGTAAAACTCTCCCTAAAGGTCAACTCCCCCTTGACCATTGCACCAACAATGTCTCGGAGAGTTTCAAACCATTAGAAATCTAAACTACCAACTTCCGAGCTGAAATTTCAGACAACTAGTCGAATTTCAGCAACTTGGCACGCCCTGATCGGTCACCAGACCGATCAGCCTTCACTGGATCGATCACCAGACCGATCCACACTCTCCTGGATTGGTCCTAGTGACCGATCCACACTTTCCTGGACCGATCAGAATCTCTCTGATCGGTCCACAAGTCTGATATCAGAAGTTTCTAATTTTTCCACTTCCGAAATTCAGAAACCTCTAGAAAATTACAGAAAATTCCAAAAATTGTGAAATTTTGAGGATACATTCCTCATAACATATACTATCATGGAAAAATAGTTTTCTATGAAAATAGCTTCCATTTTTCAATCTTGATACAAAGTTCAAAAGTCTTTGAAATAGCTCAAAGTTAACTTATCTTTGTATCAACTTGTTCAATGATGAATGCTATCACTAGAAAAGCTTCATCAAGGTTTTTCAAATCAATTTTGAAATGATTTTAAACCCTTTAATTTAGGACCACAATCTTAGGGCTAAATGTACATGACTTGTACACAAGCTTTCCCTATGATCCTCAATTTCGAATTAGGCTCATCTAGGTACAAGAACTATGCACCTTGATCCTAACGCACAATCCTAATATCTCACACACATCTAAGGTGTATCAAACACATCCAAGTCAATTTTGATGTGAGATATGGGTTTAGGTTATCTTAGGCTAAGGTCTCATGCATTTTCTAAACATCAATTTGATCTCCATATCAAATTATGTTTTTAACCTTAAATCGATTTCATTGATTATAAATGCACAAGATGATGACATGGCATATAATGATATCATAAGTAAAAACATGTGCCAATGTCATGATGTCATGTCATAAAGTATGAAACTTAAATAAAGCATGACATATAAATAACCTAAGCATTATCATGACATTTCAAATGATCATAGATTAAATATGATGTCATGACATGGCATATGGCAAACAATATATGGCAAATAACATGTAGAGGTATAGAAGATACCTAATTCTAGCCTTAATTGCCATTTTTGATAATTTTGATCATTTTGTCATAAATTCTATATTCCTAAGTGTAATAGACCTAAAATCACATACCAAGGATGTTTAGATCACTATGTGCCAACTAGATTGACTCTAGAAAACTCCTCAAATTTGATTGGTACATTCTAATCACCTTAGGAATAATTCTTAATTTCATTTTCAAGGCTTGATTGTACCTTGAAAAATCCTAAAGTGCCACCTTTTGCCATGATTAGGTTAACTACCTATTCAAGTAAGGTTGGCACACCCTAATTAATCTAGCGTGATGAAATCACACTCCTAGGAACCCAATACCTATTTGAGCTCATTGGGTTCACTAAATATTCACTAGGGATGACTTCCCTAGCAACCCTCCTAATGACCCTCCTAGGCTTTGAAGCCTTGGTCATTTGGGACTCATCAAGATCAACTCTAGGGGTGACTCCCCTTGTGACCTTGGTGATGGTCTTCCTTGCCCTAGATTTTGTTCCATAATCGAATGGAACATTGTGATAAGTGGGCTTGACCACTTGGGACTTAGGTTTGTGACCCAAACCTTTCACGTCCTTGGACTTGGGTTTTTGACCCCTAGACCCAAGAGTCAAATCCTCAAGAGCCTTTTCTAGAGAGTCAAGTCTTGACCTCAAGACTTGATTTTCCTTTTCTAAGGCCTCAAGTTTTAACTTGTCATTTGTCTTTGAGGTATTCCTAGGCATATGTCTAGTTGTTTTGGGATTTCTACCTAGGTTATCCTTAACCTTAGATGAGTTGATCCTAGGGTTGGCTTTCCTAGTGTTATCCTTATCTAGGCTCACATGTTTGGCACCTAAGCATGTGTATCGATTTCTATAATTATCATGCTTATCATTATTGTCAATTGCAATCAAACTACTAGCATGCATCTTACTAGTATTGCAATAATGTGCCTTAGAGATTACCTTAGGGTTTGCCTTAGCTCCCCCTATCGATGTGCTCGGTCTCTTGTCCTTGTGAGGTTGCCTCCCCCTCGGACATTGGCTCCTATAGTGTCCCTTTCGCTTGCATTGGACGCACACCACGTGCTCCTTGCCCTTGCGTGTTGGGACTCCGGCTTCCTTGACCTTTGGCGCCGGTGGAGTCTTTCTAACCCTCTTTGGACATTTACTCTTGTAATATCCAAATTCCCTACACTCAAAGCACATTATGTGTAATTTGATAGAAATTAAAATGCTTGAGTTACCTAGGTTTGAGGATGGATGAAAGCTCTCTTCTTCATCCCTTCCGGAGGTAGACGCTTCTTCTTCTTCTTGCTCCGAACTTGAAGAAGAACTCTCCTCCTCTTCATCTTTAGATGTTGAGTAACCCTCAACTTCTAAATCCATCCCTCCATGATGTGAACTCCTTGGCTCACTTGACTCCTCTTCATGGCTTGAAGTGGAGTTCCCCTCATGGAACTTTGCCAAGTTGTTTCACAACTCCTTGGCATTGTTGTATCCACCTATCCTACACAAAACATCATTAGGTAAAGAAAATTCAAAAATTTTCAATATCTCATCGTTGACTAGGGATTGGTGGACTTGTTCCTTGGTCCACTCCTTCTTCTCTAGGGTTTCTCCTTTCTTGTCTATTGGAGGCTTGAAACCTAATTGAACACAACTCCAATTTTCAAGATTAGTCATAAGAAAGTACTTCATTCTTACCTTCCAAAACGCGAAGTCGTCGCGATCGTAGAAGGGTGGAATCGTGACATCTTCTCCAAATAGATCCATTCTCTAGCTCGTGCTCCCCCGGGTGTTGTTCCAACGAAGAGCGACCTCGCTCTGATACCACTTGTTAGGATCAATGATCGCAGCTAGAGAAGGGGGTGTGAATAACCCACCCCAAATTGTTCATTTCTTCCTACATTAGGGTTAGCGCAGCGGAAATAACAAATAAAAACGAAAAGGGAGAAGCAAACCTCAACACGAAGATGTAACGAGGTTCGGAAATGATACTCCTACTCCTCAGCGTGTCCGTAAGGTGGACGAAGCCAATCAATCTGTCAGTGGATGAGTCCCCAGAGAACCGGCTAATAAATACTCCTTATGGGTGGAGAAACCTCACCACAAACTCTTGCAACAGCAAGATCAGAGTACAAGTACAAGAAGCACAGCAAGATACAAATATAAAGATGAATGTAACAACTCTTGCTTGCCTTCTCGTCGTCGACTGAAATCTGTAGATGAAGCACCAACTTCACAGAATCACAGCAGCAGCTGAAACCAGTCGAAGAAGTCGAGGAAGCTCACGCGAAGCTTCGGACTTGCAGAAGCAAAGATCAAGAAGAAGCAGAAAAACTGTAGAAAGCCCTCGATCTCCTTTTATAACCTGCGCAAAGAAGACAGCGAAGAAGACGGAGATAGCCGTTGTCACTCACAACGGCTATACTTGGACCGATCAGGCTTCAGCCTGATCGGTCCAGGGAACCTCTGATCGGTCCTGGGGACCGATCATGCTCTATGCTGATCGGTCCCCAGACCGATTAGGCTGCTTCACAGAGAGTTGCCCAACTCTCTATGCGTACCCTGATCGGTCCCGGGGACCGATCAGAGCTTCCTCTGATCGGTCCAGGGACCGATCAGCACCCTTTTCTCCCGAACTTCTGGCCTTCTGATCGTTGTCTCCTGATCGGTCTGCAGACCGATCAGATAACACTCAGTAGGCTACTGTTTGGTTACTGATCGGTCACCAGACCGATCCAGATACCCAGTGTATCACTGGATCGATCCACTGATCGATCCAGAGCTTGGTTTTTGCCCAAACCAAGTCCCAAGCCTTCCAAACCAACATCCGGTCAACCTTGACCTATTGGTACATCAGGCTTAGCATCCGGTCACTCCCTTGACCTGCTAAGACTCCCCACCAAGTGTCCGGTCAATCCCTTTGACCCACTTGGACTTTTCTCTTCGTGTCAAGTATCCGGTCACTCCCTTGACCTACTTGACCTTCTCAACACCAGATGTCCGATCACCCTTGATCCATCTGGATTTTCCCTTGCCCGGCTTCACTCACCAGGACTTTCACCTAGCTTCACTCACTAGGGTTTTCACCTAGCTTCACTCACCAGGATTTCCAATCTGCCCGGCTTCACTCACTAGGACTTTCCAACTGCCTGGATTTACTCACCAGGACTTTCCCACTGCCTGGCTTCACTCACCAGGACTTCCAAACTGCCTAGCTTTACTCACTAGGTCTTTCCCCTGCCTGGCTTAACTCACCAGGACTTTCTCCAACTGCCAGGCTTCACTCACCAGGACTTTCACTTTCACCTAGCTTCACTCACTAGGATTTTCACCTGGCTTCACTCACTAGGATTTCCCGACTGCCTGGCTTCACTCACCAGGACTTTCCGAACTGCCTAACATCCCAGTTAGGACTTCCCAGTCAAGTATCCCGTCAACCTCGACCTACTTGACTCTTCTTCATCCAACCTGATCAGACCCTAATCAGTATCTCTCCGCATGGACAACTGCACCTGCATTGTCCGTGTCTACATGTCTTTCTGTATTGTCAAACATCGAAACCATGACCAAGGTTTACGCTTGGTCAACTAGGTCAACCTTGACCTACTAGAAATTGCACCAACAGTCCCCGCATGGCTAAAATTTGGAAGAACTTAGTTTTCGCATGACCATGATACTCTAGAAGCTCTAAACTTCATTTAAGCTCTGTTTTTGCTCCAAATCACATCCTATCAATCAAAACAAGCAAAGAGTAGATCTTTGAACAAAATATAATGGAATTATGACATTATAATGAAATAGGGTGCAATAAGCATAGATTATCCTAATGAAATACAAGTAGATGTGTGTCAAAACATGCATAAAAGTGTATATAATCTACGCACATCATACCCCCAGACCTAAACCTTTACTTGTCCTCAAGCAAAACCCGCAATCTAGATTCATGTGGTTAGTTGGCATGTAATAATCCCCAATGAATCAATATAAACCTATCATATAGTTTCATTGATGAGCATGATACAAAAATTATTCGAGTGTGGCCTAAGTAAAAGTTCTCCGTGCTCAGTGTAATAAGTGGCCTAACTTTTTCAAGTATCAATCTCTAAGCCTAGTCAATTTTTCATTTAACTGTGTTCCTCATACTTCCGGCGATAGGCACTTACCTGCTACACACAAGGTTCATTCCCCTCAAAAATACTATGCATCGTCTACACAAGGTCTCAAAGAAATACTCAGTATTAAGAGAAACATAACATTCATTTCTCTAATAACCTAACTCGGTCTTAAAGGGGTGAATTGCTAGCTTCCACTCATGAAAATTATTTTTTTATCCCTTTTTTTTTCCTTTTTTTTAATGTTTTCAAAGTATCAAACTTGAACAAACCTTCATTTTTTCTTGGATTGAATTTTCCAAATCAGCTTACATGATCTGAGTTTATCCAGTAACCAAAATGTAGTTGAGAAGTCACCATAGTAGCAAGAGTACTAGTCCGGTTCTATGAATCATGACTATTTTCAAAAATATTTACTATCAAAGTCAAGCATAATGTGAAGAGATCCTAAAACTAGGCCAACATTCAAATTCTTCTAATAATTACAATGCTCACTTCATGCTACTATGGATAGGAAACACATAGATCAATAGACATACTAGCATACCAAATCACACAACATAAATATCTAGATGAAACATGCTAGTATTTTGCATTAAGGAACAAACAATCATGATGTGATGAATGATGCAACTAGGAAGATTTTATTATGCAAAAAGAAATAAACAAAAACTAAACTAAACTAAATGCATCTAATGCATCCACCAGACTTAAACTTTTCATTATCCCAATGAAAACTAAAAATAATGTGGAGGAGATTAAAAGTAAGAGAAGTTACCAAATGATGCGTGCCAAATGCCCATGTCATTAACTTCTCCATCATGTAATTGCACTCCTCCTAATCTTTGAGTCCTATAAAAGAAAATTGATAACAAAAATTAAGTAGAGGATACATGCTTATTATGAGGAAAGAAATGAAACTAGAAAGGAACTAAAAACATGAATGAAAACAAGATTGAACTTGGGTTGCCTCCCAAAAAGTGCTTGTTTAAGGTCATTAGCTCGACCACCTCATTAGATTCATCAAAATCTCGCTCTTGGAGGGAGCTTTCATCAAAAAGTGAAGAATCGCTCTCTCCATCCTTGTCTTCTTGGAAATCCTTTCAGGAGGTCGAAGACGGTTTAGATCGAGCTTCCAATTATAGGCCCCATGAAAATCTGCACACCCAAAAGAAAAACATACCTCTCCCAAGAATGCTATATTAGATGGAACTAGAACCTTATTAAGATGAACTGAGTATGTATCACAAATTGAATCACATCAAACAAAATCTACTATTTGTACATCTATGAAATTTTCCAAAAAATCACAAAGGATACTAACCTTGCTTTGCTGAGAGATACCTGAAAGGTCTAAACATGTGGATGTGACTTCTGAATCTTGTATTGGCTCTAGCTCTAGCTCAAGTAGTGGTGCCTCTAAAAGTGGTGATTCTTGAGGCTTTGCTTCTATTGCACAAGTCCCTACACATTGGTATACAACATGTTCAATCCTTGCAACTCTCATAATCTCAGAAGGTTGTGTGGATAAAGGAGGTGATTCTAGAGATGCTGCTTCCACAACACAACTCCCTACACTTCCTTTCATAACATCATCATCAACACAAGCATCAAAAAATAAACCAACATCAATATCCTCAGTGGGAGAATCATCTATAGGAGGATCACTAACTTCATTTGCAGTTTTAAGTTGATCTACCACATCACATTCATCATCTGAATATTTAATTTCATCATAACAACCTGTAAACCCAGAAGGTAAATATGAAAACTTGTTATCCACTGCATTATCATCACAATCCTCATCTAAAGAGTCCTCATCTTCATATACATCCAGAAATCTACACTCAACCATATTAGTGTCATAGAATTTGCCAAAATCTTCATTTTCATTGACCCTCACTAGCCTTTGTGGAAAAGGAACCTTTAGTGAAGGTCTTGGGAAAGGTACTTCCTTTTTCCCATATTCCCTTTGAGCTTGCGGAGGAGGTCAACTTGCTTATCCAGTGTAGGCATGATCAATCGTTGAAGGAAAGGTACTTGTGGCCTTTGGGAACTTCCTGGAGTAATGAAACTGAGTTCTTGAGGTCTTCTATTGTTCTTCTCCTCAATTCTAAACAAATCCTTCTTCAGTAGTTCTTCATGATTCTTGCTACTTCTCAACTTAAAATTATTACATTGTTCACTAGACACTGTCTGTGTAGGAGGGGGATCTTGTTTGAACAATTTTGAAATAATGCTATCAATCTTTGCCCCCAAATGTTTGAACTCGTCATTCTGTGACTTGTGGATTTCAAAGCTCTTGGATGGTTGAATTATATTTTGATTGACAGACTCTCTTGTATATATGGCTTATACTTCTTGAATTTCTGAGGGAGATTCCATCCAACTTTTGCTTGACCATTCATGAAGGTTCAATGCTACTTGATCAATCAATGTATATACTTCATCTACACTTTTATCAATGAAAGAACCTCCAACCGAAGAATCTAGCAAACACTTATTTGAGAAAGAAATTCCTTTATAGAATATGTGCAAGGTCATCCATTTTTCTAAATCATGATGAGGACACTGTCTTTGAAGACTCTTAAATCTATCCCATGCTTCAAATAATGATTCCCCATATACCTGAGAAAAATTTGTGATGTAATTCCTCATGTAAATTGTTCTACTTGGAGGGAAAAAATGATTCAGAAATTGCTTCTCCAATTGTTCCCAACTTGTGATGCTTTGAGGATGGAGAGAATATAACCAAGTCTTTGCTTTATCCTTAATACTAAAAGGAAATGTCATCAGCCGAACTGCATCTGCTGACACTCCTTCACAATTCACCATATCACAAAGCTCTAGAAATGTCTCAAGGTGCAGATAAGGACTTTCTGATACTTCTCCTCCAAATTTGTGACCTTGTATCATGAAAATTAACTCTGGGTATAGTTGAAAATTTTCTGCTTCAATATGAGGCTGCACAATGGGAGACATAAATCTTGCAGAAATAGGTGCCGAGAAATCTCTTAAGGGTCTGTCTAACGACCCAAAATTTCCTTGTCTTAAGTTCTAAAAGTCCTTATTAATACTTAGAAATACTATAGAAATATTCTAGAGATTTTTAGAAATTTTTAGAGTATTTTTATGCAATTTTTGGAGATCGTTTGGTATTTTTACTAAACGAAAGAAGTTTCGACAAAAATAATGTCCAACCCGAGATTCGAACCCGTGACCTCCGGCCGAGCCAACTCTTAAGCGAATCCGGCTGACCAAGTGCCCAAGTGGGCGTTACTAATCAAATAGAGGTTGGAATCATATTTATGTAATAGTAGTTAACGAAAATAATTAGGTATTAAGAGGAGAACTTGAATTGTTTTCCGAAAAAAAAAACCTAATTCCTTCTCACCTCTTCTTCCTCGTGTGCGACGGCAGCGTTTCTGCCCGAGCGAAAACAAAACAAAGCCTAGCTTCGCTTCCGGCGGCCGGCGAGTGGCTAACTCTGGGAGTTCTTCACCAATACGAGGTCCTCTCGTCGAGGAGGAGCCGTAAGCACGAAGCAAAGGTCGAGAGCGCGAGTTTTTCCGAAGCCCTAGCTGCCTTTCTTCAGTTGTAAGTCCAAGAACACCAAGGTAAGCTCACCTGCGGTACGAGTAGCTTTGGAGTTGTTCTTCTCATTTTTTTTCTGAAGCATGATGTAGAGGGCAATATATTGATGTTGCTGCCATGCACTTCAAAGAAAGGAAATAGGGTTTGTTTGTTTGTTTAGCTTGTGTTTGTTTGCTTGGGATTATGTTGTAAAGAATTGCGGAAATGCTAGGGATTGAGTTTTGAATGTAAACTTTAAGCGAGATCTTTCCACAGTAGCACTGGACTTAGGCTGTACATAACTGGTAGGTTGAGATTCCTTCTTGCCACAGATCTTGTTTTCATGGAGAGGCTCGGTTTGCATTCCTGTACAGATGTATTAGATTGAACTCTTTCTGGAAACAAGTTAGTTGATGGAATTGCTAGAGTTATGAGCACAGTTTAGTAGTACTAGAATTTTCTTTATGAACATGTTTATGCTTGCTGGAATCTTGTGATAGATTAGTAAATGTTGAAATTTAGTGTAGAGATATATGTATGCATGAATTTATTGTGAACATTTTGCATGTTCTGGAATTTTCGTATTAGTTTAGGCAGTGCTGGAATTTCGGGATAGTTTTGGATATGATGAGATTATTTTAAGTTGTGATGGTTTCTTGGTGTTGTTGGTATTTCAGGGACAAATCTAGGGGCATTTGAGTTAGTGTAGCTTAAGTTGTTGATGTATTCATTGTTTCCTTAGGATGCTTAGTAGTCCCCACTGATTCCTTTTGATATTTGGACGTTTTCATTGTTTTCGTATGCAATATGGATAGTATGTGCCCTATCAGTTTTTTTTTGGGCTCATGAGTAGTTTCCCATTAGCTATTAGTTGAGCATGAGTAATTTCCCTTGCTATTGAATATGCATGAGCAGATTTATTTCCTAGTTTTGTTTGTTATGAGTTGAGCATGACCAGTTTCCTTTGCCACTAGATATGCACGGGTATACTTTCTAGTTTTCCTTTGCTATTAGATTAACATGAGTAGCTATATACGTTATTTATTTCAGGCATTTAGATTTAAGTTTTCTTGCCATCTCAATATGCATGAATGTATTTATAAGCATGTTGTTTTATTTAGCATCTCAGCGTAGTTTTATTAAGCATTTCAGTGCAGATTTTTATTAAGTGTAATAGTGCAGATTTTTGTTAAGTATCATAGTGCAGATCTTGTTAAGTATTACAGTATTTTGAGTTTAAGAAAAGTATAAGAAAGATAAAGAAAAGAAAGAAAAAGGCCAAGGCCTTAAGTAGATCCCAAAGTCAAGACTTTAGGGATTTTGTCATACAAGGTGCTTGTTAAAATGCCAAAGTATTTAAAGAAGAAGTAATTAGGATATTTTTCTTTTTAAAAGGCTAGTACCCGACTTCCAAGGTTGTCGTTAAACAAATCCAGGTGACCAATTCCAAGGTCTTGGCCCTGGTAAGACCAAGGTCTTTACCCTCATAGGACTGGTGACTAGCTACCACAGTCTCTATTAGGGAGCGCGCATTGGTACTAAGTCTTGGCCCAAGAGAAGCTTTATTATTATTTTGAAGTATTAAAGTATAAGTTTTTGAACAAGTCAAATAAGCTTCACGTAAGTTTAAAATTCAGCAAGTTTAGTTTTCTTGTATGCTGGCATGTTTGTTTAGATTTGCTTTACATGTTTAGCATTTCAGTATGCCTTGTTTCCTTTGCTGTTAGATGAGCATGAGTAGTATCTTCTTTTGAGCATTCAGTTTCTAGATTTCTTTCAGTTTACATGCATACTCGAGTTTTTGTGAGTTAGACAGCACTTACTAAGCAATTTTGCTTATAGATTGCATTTCCTCTTACTACAGATAAAGGAAAGGAAAAGCTATAGCAAAGGAAGGCGACAAGGAGGTGTTCGATGATGTGTGATGTCAGGACTATGGGAGAGACTTGGGATGTTATTGAGTTTTCGTGTTTTAGTGGATAAGAAACATTTGAGATGCATTTTATATTCCATGTCTTTTGAGATTGCATTTTATGCGCCATGTCGTTTGAGTTTATTTTGTTATAGATTGCATGCTGAGATGAGTTCTGTTTAATAAGTAGATACTGTTGTGTTTACATTGAGATATAGTGTGTATGGTTTCTGTTAGTATGTGTGTTATATATGCATGTCAGTATTGTATTGCATTTAGTCTTGCTGTACTGCATACACTCTGCCGAAATTTTAAGTTTTCTGGAAAAAAAGTTAAGTACAGTTTGTCATACTAGTTAAGTAAGAATTTATAGTAGTTAAGTAACGATCACCCTTAGAGAGTAGTAGTAAAAAGGGTGGTCGTTACAGTCTGCTTGACATGTTAGTGCTCATCGATATTCAAGAAAATAAATTTTGAGTAAAAAAAATGAAGAATTAAAGATAAGAAATAAAATGCTATATGAAAAATAAGAAACAAAATGTAGAATTTAAATTGCTAAAAAAATGTAGAATTGAAAGACAAGAAAGAAAATGTAGGTTTTTTTTAATTATGAAAATGGAAAAACAAAAACTATTCACATGTCTAGATTAACTAAATTGCTAATCTACTAAGGTTAATGCGAACAGTCCCTAGCAACGGCGCCAAAAATTTGTAACGATTCCACAAGTGTACGGATTCGTCGTCAGTAATATATTGTTAGGATGTATACTAAAAGCCTAGCTTTTGGTATAAATATTTATCTAGAAATAAGAATCACATTGGTCAAATGTCTACATTTATGATAAATGTAGTTGTTCAATTATTTTATATTGTAGATAACATGGTGTGTGGTGTCACACACAGAGGATCATGTTATCAGTACCTTATAAATTATAAGCAGTAGCTCACGACCAAGATGGAAAGAAACAAACCATTGGAAGGGCATAGTGTAATTAGGTATTAGTTTATCTTAACTATATAATTACACTAGTACACTTAGAGTGTATTGAGTAGGACCATTAGAGGTCGTTTCTTTTATACTGACTTTATAAAGGAACAAAGACCTCAGTTATTATGGAAGTGTGTGCTCTTAATCCTAATATAATAACAAGCATATATATTTGATATTTATTTCTTTAATTTATCAATGAGTGAGATTTAGTTCGATAAATCAATAAGCCCGATAAGTTGGGAAATGATATCACTTATAGTGTGTGTTGTTGATTATAAAAGAAAACTATGTCCTAGTAATTTAGGTTGAGAATGTCCCCAAGAAGAGCTCATAAGGATTGTCATGTTAAACCCTACAGGTGGACTTAGTCCGACATGACGATAAAGTTGAGTGGTACTACTCTTGAACTAAGATATTAATTAAGTGAGTTGTCAGTAGCTCATTTAATTAGTGAACATTCATTATCTTAAACACAGGGAGGCTAACACACTCATAATAAGGAGCCCAAAATATAATTTGGGATTGGTGCAGTAGTTCAATAATAGTTCTTTAGTGGAATGAATTATTATTGATGAAATTAAGTTGTGTGTTCGGGGTGAACATGGGAAGCTTAATTTCATCGGGAGACCAAAACCAATTCCTCCTCTCGGTCCCTATCGTAGCCTCTTGTATATAGAGATTTATACCCACCACATACCCACCTTCTTACCCATCCAATGGGGCCGGCCAAGCTAGCTTGGAACCCAAGCTAGGGCCGGCCAAGACACAGTGGATGAGCCAAGTTGGTGGCCGGCCAAAGCTTGGGTCCCAAGCTTAGGTGGCCGGCCACTAGAATATTAAAAAAGATTTTTATTAAAATTATATCTTATGTGGATATCATGTTTTTAAAAGAGAGTTTAAAAATTAAAAATGTCCTTTTATAGTTTTCTACAAAAGATTAAGAGAAGAGATTAATCTCTTTCCTTATTTGTAGAATAAAAGGATGGTTTTAATTTTTGGTAAAAACTTTCCTTATTTGTAAATCATCTACATGTTTAAAAGAGAGTTTAAAATTTGAAATCTTTCCTTATTTGTTGATTAAAAGGTGGATTTTAAATTTTAAGAAAATTTTTCTTTTTAACCATGTTCATGATTTAAAAGAGAGTTTAAAAATTAAATATTCTCTTTTATAAGTTTCTATAAAAGATTAAGAAAAGATTTGATATCTTTCCTTATTTGTAGATTAAAAGAGATTTTAATTTTTAGAGAGATAACTTTCTTTTTATCCACATGTTTAAAAGAAAGATTTTAATTTATAAAATTTCCTTTTTATTAACCAATCATGAAGGGATAAAAATTATTGGAGAAATTTTTTTTATTTCTGGAGACAAATTAGGAAGTTTTAATTAATTAAAATTTTCCTTGTTTTGGGGAGAAGAGTGGCCGGTCAAAATAAATTGGAGAAGAGAAAATTATTTTTAATTAAATAAATTTTCCTTTTCATGGCAAAAGAATTAAGGAAGTTTTTATTTAAATTTCCTTATTTGCCAAGACCAAGGATTATAAAAGAGGGGGTAGAGGTGCCTTCATGGCTAAGATCTCTAGTCTATTTTCTCCCTCTTTTCTTCCTTGGTGTGGCCGACCCTTCTCCTTTTCCCTCTTTTCTTCCTTGGTGTGGCCGACCCTTCTCCTTTTCTCTCTTCCTCTTGTGTGGCCGAAATCCTTTATCTCTTGGAGCTTGGAGAAGGTGGCCGGATCTAGCTTGAGGAAGAAGGAGAGAAAGCTTGCATCCCTTGGAGCTTGGTTGGTGAAAAAAAGTTCTTCATCCTTTAGAAGATATGCTTGGCCGAAACTTGAAGGAAGGAAGAAGAAGGTGTCTTGGTGATTCTCGTCTCGGAAGATCGTTACCCACACAACGTCCGGGATTAGAAGAGGAATACGGTAGAAGACCTAGAGGTTTTTGTTTGCAAAAGAAAAGGTATACTAGTATTTAATTTCCGCATCATACTAGTTTTATTTCTTTGTAAAAATACCAAATACAAGAGGCATGCGATTCTAGTATTTCGAATTTGTTTTCGATGTTGTGTTCTTTTGTTTTTATTTTTCTTGTGATTTGATTGTTTTTTTTGGTTGACCTAAAGTTATTTAAGGAAATTAAATATTAGCCTTCCTTAAAAGGCTTTGTCTAGGTGGTGGTGGTTGTTCCCATATCTAAGAAGGCCATGTGCCTCGCCATGCAGTCCTGGAAGCCAATTTTGGAAATTAATATTTAATGGAATTAATAACGTAGGTGATTTGGATCGAACGTGTTAAGTTCCGCAGGAGATCCAAGTCTAAACCTAAAAGAACAAATAAATTAAACTTTGGATCAAACGTGTTAAGTTCCGCAGGCGATCCAAGTTTAATTTAAAAGAACACATGGTAGCTAGGAAAAGGTTCAGACCTTTGTACAAAATTTTTTGTACAGTGGAACCATTAGGTTTTCTGAGTAGCAACCAACAATTGGTATCAGAGCTAGGGTTTTGCCTCTGTGTATTTGGTATTAGTTTAATTATGCACATGTCATACATAATTTAGGTAGGATAATAGTAGGATGTGCTAACTTTGTGGATGCAGGGTCCAACTATTATGGCTTATAGATATTGTGTGTGTGATTGGACCCTTGGACATGTCAAGGGCATTTTATTGTGTGTGCATGATTATATTATAAAATACAGCAGGAGCTGTATTTAGTTTTATTAGGATTTTATTTTTTGATCTAGTTACATGTACATTCCTTTTATGGAATATAGGATCGATGGATGTAAATTTTATTTTATGTTCGATCTAGTTTACATGTACATTCCTTCGAGGAATATAGGATCGAAAAATGTAAAATTCTATTTATGTCGCGGATCGAATCTTGCAAGGCGTGGAACCTTTTGAGGACCAGAGGCGCAGCGGAACAAGGAGCAAGATGGATGCGACAACTAGACCCGGTGGCGGTGGCCAAAGATGGCAGCAGCTAGGGTTGGCGACACACGGAGGACAACAATAGATAAAAGCCATAATAGTTGAAAATTAGTTTTTCTATTTATTGCTTTTTATGCTGTGTTGTGTGTGCTTGTTAGTATGCATGCTAAGTAGGCTAGCATAGTCAAAATTCCTCACTTTAAATAACTAAGTGGGAGAGGGATTTATTTTTAAAATAAATTCCACGGTCTCCATTGCTGGTTTATAAGTGATGCAACAAGCTTGCGCGTTGGCTCTGAGTGCCTTCCTCCATATCGGATAAGCTTGTTTGCGGATCACTAGCTTAAACTTCCATTTTGGATGACTATAGGAAGTTAATTAAGAGCATGTGATCTTCCCTATCGGAAGGGACACAATCTTATTAATGGACTTAGTGTCAAGTAATGATATATACTTAGGCACGTCTAATAGTATCTACCCCATCGGTGTCACTGCTATTATTTGTGTGACCGAAGAAAATCAACTATTAATTTGTCAAATAAATAGGTTGACAAGATAATAAAATTATAAGCTCCTCTTATAAATGTTTGATTTTGTATACGTCCACACTATCGTGGCATACCAAATTCACGGTGTTTGAGGTAATTTTATTTTGTCATAAAGATTTATTGACAAGATAATTAATGGGTAAAACCCTCCTCTTACAAATATTTAAATTTTGTATACGTCCACACTATCGTGGCATGCAAAATTCACGGTGTTTGAGGTGTTGGTAAATTTAAATAATATTGTTTGAGGAATCAATGTTATTTTAAATTCAAAAAGTTTTGACCAAATATTTGATCAAAGACAGATCAACTATTAATTTTAATCGTCATAAAGTAAAGTTGACGAGATAATAAAATTAATGGATAAAATCTCCTCTTTAATTTTGTATACGTCCACACTATCGTGGCATACAAAATTTATGGGGATTTTAAAGAATTGATCTTGACCAAATATTTTTGTGATTCTTAGGATTTAAAATGTTTGTCAATTCCCTAGTTGTTATACTATAGAAAAGACTTAGTAGTCCCAATTGTTATGATTGGAAATAGGACTTGGACATTAAGGTAGACTGTTTTCTTAGAACTAAGAACAATATAGGTGTATTTAATTCATTAGTTGAAACATGTTTAGTGGTGTTATCTACCAGAACCTGGAGTGTAGATACAGATGTCATTAATCATGTCTGCAATTCATTGTAGGGTTCCAGGAAACCCGACAACTAAATGAAAATAAAAATACCGTCCACATGGGCACTGCTATAATAGTGGCAGCTGTTGTAGTGGGAGATGTTTATCCTTTGATAAGAATAAAATATGGATTTTAAGTAATTGTCTTTACGCACCAAGTTTAGAAAGAACTAGTTTTCAGTTTCTAAACTATTCAAAGAACTTGATATTCTGCCTCTTTTAATAACAAAGTTGTTATTAAGAAAAAGAGGGAAGTTATCTGTTCTGGTATGTTGGTTGGCAATTTATAAATCCAATAACTCCCACGATGCAACAAATGAAAATTAGTAACACATCTTCTAACTTTAAGAGAAAGCAACCTTCAAAAATGAACCAATTATCTTTGGCATCTAAGGCTAGGTTATATTAACTTGAGTAGGATTCATTGGTAGCTGATGAACTTTTGGGTTCATTAGTAGTGGAAATCTTTCCAACCTGCGAGTCTTACTTGGAAGGAAAAATAACCAAGAAGCTTTTAAGTCTAAGGGGTATGGAGCCAAAGATATGTTGGAATTGGTTCATTCTAATTTGTGTGATCCTATGACTATCCAGACAAGAGGTAGTATCGAATATTTCGTCTATTTTATAGACAACTATTCAAGATACAAATACATTTACTTAATGTACCGCAAGACTAAGTGCTTTGATTAGTTCAAAGAATACAAGACTGATACGGAGAAACGTCAAAGTAAAAGTATCAAGACACTACGGTGATATCGTAGTGGCAAGTACCTCTTGGGAGAATTTAGGAGTCACTTATCAGAAGTTGGGATTCAATCCCAACTAATTGCACCTAGTACACCCCAACTGAATGGTGTAGTAGAAAGAAGGTATAGGACTCTTATGGAAATAAGTAGATTGATGATGAATTATTTACCAAATTTGTTTTAAGGATATACTCTGGAAATGGAAGTGAACATAGTACCTTCCAAGTCAGAACTCTCTACTCATATAGAATTGCTGAATAGGCGTAAACCTATTTTGAAGCATATTCGGATTCGGGTAGTCCAGCGCATATGCTGAAGAGAGACAATAATAAGTTGGACAGGAATTCACTTGTTTGTGGGTTATCCTAGTGAAACGAAAGTAGGTTTATAGTCTTAAAAATCAGAAGGACATTGTTAGCATCAATGACCGATTTTTAGAAAAGGACTATGTAACGAACCACAAGCCCATAAGTAAATTTTTTCTTAAGAAAGGACATGTCTAATCTAGTACCAACTGTACAAGATGAAATATCACAAGAAACTGCAACACGTATCATAAATGATACACAGACAGTGGCTCATCGTAGTGGGAGGGTTGTCAAGCAAACCTAAAAGATTCATGTTTGGGACTTGATCCCAAATGAACATGAGCCTGATCCCGGACATATGATGAAGCACTCCAAGATAAAGATGCAGCATCTTGGCAAAGAGCAATGAATACAGAATTAGAATATATATTCTAATAAAATCTGAAAGCTTGTAGAACCACCAGATGGTGTAAAAGCCATTGGGTAAAAATATGTCTACAATAGGAAAAGATGGATAGACAGGAAGGTGGAAACTTTCAAAGCAAGGCTTGATGAAAAAGGAAACTTTTTCACTAATAGCCATGCTTAAGTCTATCCAGATTCTTTTATCTATTTGACAAGTGGATGTCAAGACAGCATTCCTTAATGGAAGTCTTGAAGAAAGCATCCATATAAAACAACCAGAAGGGTTCATTGCAAAGGGCAAAGAGCATCTTGTGTGCAAGCTCAATCAGTCTATGGGCTGAGGCAAAGCTTCAATGTCTTGGAACATCCGGTTTATCAAAGTAATCCAGACCTATGGATTTATTTAGTAACCGGATAAGTCTTGTGTATACAAAAGGTGTGATGGAAACGTAGTGGTATTTCTTGTACTATACGTAGATAATATTTTTGGTAGTTGGAAACAATATCAAAGTGTTGTCAGAAGTAAGGGTATGGTTGTCCAAACAATTCGATATGAAGGACTTGGGAGAATGTATATATTCTTGGGATCAAAGTAATAAGGGATCACAAGAAAAGAATATTTTACTTATCCCAAGCTTCATATATCAAAAAAATCCTTGCTCGTTTTAAGCATGCAGAACCCCAAGAAAGGTTTCTTACCTTTTGGGCTTGGAGTAGCTTTATCTAAAGAGATGTCTCCGAAGACATCAAAGGAGATAGAGGAAATAAAGGCAGATCTTTATACTATAGCTGTATCGCTACGCGATCAAATCTGTTTTGCCAAGGGAAAAGCGTTATCAGCAACCCGACAAACCCAACAAAAGCATATATTGAAGTACCTTAGAGGCACTAGAGATTATATGCTAGCTTACAAGGCAGTTAATTTGGTCCCTGTGGGTTGCACGAATTTTGACTTCTAATCAGATAGGGACAATAGTAAGTCAACCTCGGGGTTTTGTGTTTACTTTAGGAGGTAAAGTCATAACTATGGAAGAGTGATAAGCATAGGTATTTTTCTGGACTCCACCATAGAATCTGAGTATATGGCAAGCCTCTGAGGTAGTCATAAAAGCTGAATGACTCAATAACCTCAAGATAGACTTAGATATGATTTCTGGTTTGTCCAAAGATTATTACAATTGATTGTAATAATAGTGGTGTAGTAGCAAACTCAAAGAAACCATGAGTCTATAAGACAAGTAAACACAATAGAGCACAAGTACCACCCAATATGAGAAATCGTATAAACGAGGAGAAGTTGTTGCTGCCTAAATTGCATCAGTTGATGACCTATAGATCTTTTTCACTAAGGCCCTTGAGGCAAGAGCTTTTGATGGGCATGTTGAAGGGTTGGGATTCAGATGTATGGCAGCAGATATGACAGCTTAGTCTTTTAGTATAAGTGGGAGATTGTTAGGATGTATACTAAAAGCCTAGCTTTTGGTATAAACATTTATCTAGAAATAAGAATCACATTGGTCAAATGTCTACATTTATGATAAATGTAGTTGTTCAATTAATTTATATTGTAGATAATATGGTGTGTGGTGTCACACACAGAGGATCATGTTATCAGTACCTTATAAATTATAAATAGTAGCTCACGACCAAGATGGAAAGGAACAAACTATTGGAAGGTCGTAGTGTAATTAGGTATTAGTTTATCTTAACTATAAAATTACACTAGTACACTTAGAGTGTATTGAGTAGGACCATTAGAGGTCGTTTCTTTTATACTGACTTTATAAAGGAACAAAGACCTCAGTTATTATGAAAGTGTGTGCTCTTAATCCTAATATAATAACAAGCACATATATTTGATATTTATTTCTTTAATTTATCAATGGGTGAGATTTAGTTCGATAAATCAATAAGCCCGATAAGTTGGGAAATGATATCACTTATAGTGTGTGTTGTTGATTATAGAAGGAAACTGTGTCCTAGTAATCTAGGTTGAGAATGTCCCCAAGAGGAGCTTATAAGGATTGTCATTTTAAACCCTGCAGGTGGACTTAGTCCGACATGACGATAAAGTTGAGTGGTACTACTCTTGGACTAAGATATTAATTAAGTGAGTTGTTAGTAACTCATTTAATTAGTGGACATTCATTATCTTAAACACAGGGAGACTAACACACTCATAATAAGAAGGAGCCCAAAATGTAATTTGGGATTGGTGCGGTAGTTCAATAATAGTTCTTTAGTGGAATGAATTATTATTGATGAAATTAAGTTGTGTGTTCGGGGCGAACACGGGAAGCTTAATTTCATCGGGACACCAAAACGAATTCCTCCTCTTGGTCCCTATCGTAGCCTCTTGTATATAGATATTTATACCCACCACATACCCACCTTCTTACCCATCCAATGGGGTCGGCCAAGCTAGATTGGAACCCAAGCTAGGGCCGGCCAAGATCAAGTGGATGAGCCAAGTTTGTGGCCGGCCAAAGCTTGGGTCCCAAGCTTAGGTGGCCGGCCACTAGAATATTAAAAAAGATTTTTATTAAAATTATTTCTTATGTGGATATCATGTTTTTAAAAGAGAGTTTAAAAATTAAAAATGTCCTTTTATAGTTTTCTACAAAAGATTAAGAGAAGAGATTAATCTCTTTCCTTATTTGTAGATTAAAAGGATGGTTTTAATTTTTGGTAAAAACTTTCCTTATTTGTAAATCATCTACATGTTTAAAAGAGAGTTTAAAATTTGAAATCTTTCCTTATTTGTTGATTAAAAGGTGGATTTTAAATTTTAAGAAAATTTTCCTTTTTAACCATGTTCATGATTTAAAAGAGAGTTTAAAAATTAAATATTCTCTTTTATAAGTTTCTACAAAAGATTAAGAAAATATTTGATATATTTCCTTATTTGTAGATTAAAAGAGATTTTAATTTTTAGAGAGATAACTTTCTTTTTATCCACATGTTTAAAAGAAAGATTTTAATTTATAAAATTTCCTTTTTATTAACCAATCATGAAGGGATAAAAATTATTGGAGAATTTTTTTTTATTTCTGGAGACAAATTAGGAAGTTTTAATTAATTAAAACTTTTCTTGTTTTGGGGAGAAGAGTGGCCGGCCAAAATAAATTGGAGAAGAGAAAATTATTTTTAATTAAATAAATTTTTCTTTTCATGGCAAAAGAATTAAGGAAGTTTTTATTTAAATTCCCTTATTTGCCAAGAGCAACGATTATAAAAGAGGGGGTAGAGGTGCCTTCATGGCTAAGATCTCTATTCTATTTTCTCCCTCTTTTCTTCCTTGGTGTGGTCGGTCCTTCTCCTTTTCTCTCTTCCTCTTGTGTGGCAGAAATCCTTTATCTCTTGGAGCTTGGAGAAGGTGGTCGGATCTAGCTTGAGGAAGAAGGAGAGAAAGCTTGCATCCCTTGGAGCTTGGTTGGTGAAAAAAAGTTCTTCATCCTTTAGAAGATATGCTTGGCCGAAACTTGAAGGAAGGAAGAAGAAGGTGCCTTGGTGATTCTCGTCTCGGAAGATCATTGCCCACACAACGTCCGGGATTAGAAGAGGAATACGGTAGAAGACCTAGAGGTTTTTGTTTGCAAAAGAAAAGGTATACTAGTATTTAATTTCCGCATCATACTAGTTTTATTTCTTTGTAAAAATTCCAAATACAAGAGGCATACGATTCTAGTATTTCGAATTTGTTTTCGATGTTGTGTTCTTTTGTTTTTCTTTTCCTTGTGATTTGATTGTTCTTTTTGGTTGAGCTAAAGTTATTTAAGGAAATTAAATATTAGCTTTCCTTAAAAGGCTTTGTCTAGGTGGTGGTGGTTGTTCCCATATCCAAGAAGGTCATGTGCCTCGCCATGCAGTCCTGGAAGCCAATTTTGGAAATTAATATTTAATGAAATTAATAACCTAGGTGATTTGGATCGAACGTGTTAAGTTCCGCAGGAGATCCAAGTCTAAACCTAAAAGAACAAATAAATTAAACTTTGGATCAAACGTGTTAAGTTCCGCAGGCGATCCAAATTTAATTTAAAAGAACACATTGTAGATAGGAAAAGGTTCAGACCTTTGTACAAAATTTTTTGTACAGTGGAACCATTAGGTTTTCCGAGTAGCAACCAACATATATAAGATTGTCGAACCATAGGGACTGTTGATTAAGCACTAGAGATGTCACAAAGTAAGTTATCTAGACGGTCGAAAGTTGACTTTGATGCTTATGAACTAACGAGTGTGATTAAAGAGAGGGAAAGAAGGTTAAGACGAAGAGAGAGGAGAGAGAGACTTGGGATGTTATTGAGTTTTCGTGTTTTAGTGGATAAGAAACATTTGAGATGCATTTTATATTCCATGTCATTTGAGATTGTATTTTATACTCCATGTCATTTGAGTTCATTTTGTTTTAGATTGCATGCTGAGATGAGTTCTGTTTAATAAGTAGATACTGTTGTGTTTGCATTGAGATATAGTGTGTATGGTTTCTGTTATTATGTGTTATATATGCTTGTCAGTATTGTATTACATTTAGTCCTGCTGTACTGCATACACTCTGCCGAAATTTTAAGTTTTCTGGAAAAAAAGTTAAGTACAGTTTGTCATACTAGTTAAGTAAGAATTTATAGTAGTTAAGTAACGGTCACCCTTAGAGAGTAGTAGTAAGTAGGGTGGTCATTACAGTTGGTATCAGAGCAGTTCCCATTCTCCAGCATCACACACACATCAGCATCAACCTTGCCGTCTTCAAGTAAGAAAGTATTTAAGTTTTCTTTTATGCTTTTCCTTATTATTTGCAATATAGGGTATTTGCTTAGATATGCTTAAGTAAGATATATCTAGAAAGTATAGTGATGATTTCAAATTTTCCCTCTGCATGACGAGATGTCAAGAAGAGGGCGTTCCCGTACCACTCGTACTGAGGACATAGCTCAGGAGAATGAAGAGCCCAGAACAACTGAGCCTAATCTTTCTGAAGTTGTTGCCCAACTCCAGAGACAAGTGGCAGAGCAGCAACAAGTGATTGCCAATCTGATGGCCAATCAGCAGCCAGTTCCTCCCACTCCTCCAACTATCAATGTGGAGACTCCAGTGGTGACTGAGGTTCCACCAGCCGCCCTGGAAGTCGCCACAGCACCTAGAAGGCAAGAAGCATACCTGATATAGTGGCTGAAGCTGAAGCCAGAAAGCTTCTCCGGCACGACTGAACCCTGGGATGCTCAGGCTTGGTTTAAGACACTGGAGAGCACCATGGAGCTTCTTGACTGGCCAGAAGTCGAGAAGGTCAAGTGTGCCTCTTTCTGCCTGTCTGGAGATGCTCGCATGTGGTGGGAGATGATTAAGAGCAAGAGAGCAGCCAACCAGATGAGCTGGGCTGACTTTAAGGCAGAGTTCTACGAAGAATTCTTCCATCTTCGAGTCACAAATAAACACTATGAAGAATTTATCGAGTTCAGACAAGGTGACCTACCAATAGAAGAAGCAGTAAAGAGATTCAACAGACTAGCTCACCTCTATCCCGAGCTAGTAAGTACAGAGAAAGAACGAGTCAGACTGATGCTCCGAATGCTGAGGCCAGAAATAACACTTAAGTTGAGTAGTGGAACTCACCGACCACAGACTGGTGAAGAGCTGTTCAGCAGAGCATTAGTCACTGAGCACTATCTGATCAGCATCAAGGCACAACAAACGCAATACAAGCCAGTCAAGATAGAAGAAAAGATAGTGGGGAATCAGAGACCCTAGTCAAGTGATTAGAATTTGAAGGGCAAGGGTAATAAAAGGAAGAACAAGAAAGACCCAAGCAGGAAGATGTTCGGGTAGTCTGTGAGTATCCAGAGGTATTCCCAGAACCCCAACAGAGAAGTGGAGTTTGAATTGAATTGGGTCCTAGTACCGGTCCAATTTTAAAAGCTCCGTACCGAATGTCCCCAGCAGAACTGAAAGAGCTACAAGAACAACTCCAGGAGCTGTTTAACAAAGGCTTCATCCGTCCCAGTCATTCACCATGGGGAGCTCCGGTGTTGTTCGTCAAGAAGAAAGATGGATCTATGCGGATGTGCATAGATTATAGAGCGCTGAACAAAGTAACAATTAAGAACAAGTACCCTCTTCCCAGAATAGATGATCTATTCGATCAGTTAAAGGGGGCAACAGTGTTCTCTAAGATAGACCTGCGCTCTGGGTACCATCAGTTGAAAGTGAAAGAAAGTGATATACCCAGAACAACTTTCAGGACCAGATATGGACACTATGAGTTTGTAGTCATGCCTTTTGGTGTGACTAATGCACCTGCGGTCTTCATGGACTTAATGAACAGAGTGTTTAGAGAATACCTTGACAAGTTTGTCATCGTGTTCATCGACGATATTCTGATCTATTCAAGAACCCCAAAGGAGCATGCCACGCACTTGAGAATAGTACTGCAGACCCTTTAGCGAAAGCAGCTTTATGCTAAATTCTCAAAGTGCGAGTTCTGGTTAGAGAAGGTGGTGTTTCTAGGTCACATCATTTCTAAAGAAGGTATTCAAGTGGATCCTGCCAAGATAGAAGCGGTCAACAACTGGAGTAGGCCCAAGAACGCCAGGGAGATCAGAAGCTTCCTTGGTTTAGCTGGGTATTACAGAAAGTTCATGGAGGACTTTTCCAGGATAGCCTCTCCACTAACAACCCTCACTAGGAAGAACAAGAAGTTTGAATGGTCAGACAAATGTGAGTAGAGTTTCTAAGAGCTAAAGAATAGACTGACCAGTGCTCACATCCTGATAGTTCCAGAAAGTGACAAGAGTTTTGACATCTACAGTGATGCTTCCAAGATGAGCCTAGGAGCTGTACTCATGCAAGAAGGAAAAGTTATAGCTTATGCTTCCAGACAACTCAAAGACAATGAGAAGAACTACCCCACTCATGATCTTGAGCTGGCAGCTGTGGTCTTTGCACTGAAACTCTGGCGACACTACTTGTATGGAGTCCAGTGCAGAATCTTCATAGACCATCAGAGTTTAAAGTATTTCTTCACCCAGAAAGACTTAAACATGAGACAGTGCAGGTGGCTAGAGTTGGTCAAAGACTATGATTGTGAAATCCTCTACCACCCAGGCAAAGCTAACAAAGTGCCAGATGCACTAAGCAGAAAATCTAGTGCATCCCTGATGTCTTTGTCATCATTATCCTTGCCACTGCAGAGGGAGTTGTCAGATTTTAGAATGAAAATTATTTATGGGCAACTCTCTGCATTGACCTTAGAGTAAACCCTGCTTGAGGATATACAGAGAAAGCAAAGTGAAGATACAGATATCCAAAAGATTAAGCAAGGGGTACAAAAAGGGGCAAATCTGGAGTTTCGAGTATCAGACAGTGGAATTCTTTATCAGAGGAGCCGCCTTTGTGTTCCCAATGATGAATAACTAAGAAAGAAAATTTTAGAAGAAGCTCATAGTACACCTTACTCCATGCATCCTGGTTCCACCAAGATGTATCAGGATGTGAAACAGAGATTCTGGTGGTCTGGACTCAAAAGAGATGTTGCAAAATATGTCAGTACCTGCCTGACATGTTAGAGGGTCAAAGTAGAGCACCAGAGACCAGGAGGAGTTCTACAGCCTCTCCCAATACCAGAGTGGAAGTGGGAAGAAATATCTATGGACTTTATAACAGGTCTTCCAAAAACTACAAATGGATATGATGCGATATGGGTAATAGTGGACAGATTGACCAAGTCTGACCATTTTCTAGCCATCAAGGTGTCCCATTCTATAGAACAGTTGGCACAAATGTATGTTAAGGAAGTGATCAGACTTCATGGAGTTCCAAAATCTATTGTGTCTGATAGAGATGGGCGCTTCACCTCTCACTTTTGGGAGTGTGTTCAGAATGCACTAGGCACCAAACTCAAGTTCAGCACAACCTTCCATCCTCAGACTGATGGACAGACAGAGCGAGTAAATTAGATTTTAGAAGATATGCTCAAAGCTTGTGCACTAGATTTCAAGGGAAGTTGGTGCAAGTATCTATGTTTAGCCGAGTTTGCCTACAACAATAGCTATCAGGAAACCATCAAGATGGCACCTTATGAGGCGTTGTATGGCAGGAAATGCAGATCACCCATTTGCTGGCAAGAAGCAGGTGAAAGAAAAGAAATGGAAGTAGAGATGGGCATCCAGACAGAGATGATAGATGAGACCACTCAAGCTATCCAGAAGATCAGACAGAGAATTGAGACTGCCCAGAGTAGACAGAAAAGTTATGCTGACACACACCGTAGGCCACTTGAATTCCAAGTAGGGTATTCAGTCTTTCTCAAAGTTGCTCCGATGAAGGGAGTGATGAGATTTGGTGAGAAGGGCAAGTTAAGTCCTCGCTACGTAGGACCCTACCTGATCACAGAAAGGATTGGGAAAGTAGCTTACAATCTGGACTTACCACAGGACATGTCAGTAATACACAATGTATTTCATGTCTCTATGCTAAAGAAGTGCATCCACGACCCTAGCCAAGTGATTCAGCCTCAGTCGGTGCAGATCCAAGAGGATCTTAGCTATGAGAGCAGATCTACACAGATAGTGGACAGAGCAGTCAAGAGACTAAGAAACAAAGAGGTGCCACTAGTGAAGGTCATCTGGCAGAACCAGAAGCATGAGGAAATCACATGGGAGCGTGAGGACAGTATGAGACAGAAATATCCAGAATTATTCTAAGTTTGAGGATGAACTTTTTATAAGGTATGGGGGATTATAATGATCCAAAATTTCCTTGTCTTAAGTTCTAAAAGTCCTTATTAATACTTAGAAATATTCTAGAGAGTTTTAGAAATTTTTAGAGAATTTTTATGCAATTTTTGGAGGTCGTTTGGTATTTTTACTAAACGAAAGAAGTTTCGACAAAAATAATGTCCAAGCCGAGATTCGAACCCGCGACCTCCGGCCGAGCCAACTCTTAAGCGAATCCGGCTGACCAAGTGCCCAAGCGGGTGAATCATATTAAGAGGAGAACTTGAATTGTTTTCCGAAAAAAAAAAACCTAATTCCTTCTCACCTCTTCTTCCTCGCGTGCGACGATGGCGTTTCTACCCGAGCGAAAACAAAACGAAGCCTAGCTTCGCTTCTGGCGGTCGGCGAGTGGCTAACTCCGGGAGTTCTTCACCAATACGAGGTCCTCTCGTCGAGGAGGAGCAGTAAGCACGAAGCAAAGGTCGAGAGCGAGAGTTTTTCCGAAGCCCTAGCTGCCTTTCTTCAGTTGTAAGTCCAAGAACACCAAGGTAAGTTGCTGCTCACCTGCAGTAAGAGTAGCTTTGGAGTTGTTCTTCTCATTTTTTTTCTAAAGCATGATGTAGAGGGCAATATATTGATGTTGCTGCCATGTACTTCAAAGAAAGGAAATAGGGTTTGTTTGTTTGTTTAGCTTGTGTTTGTTTGCTTGGGATTATGTTGTAAAGAATTGCGGAAATGCTAGGGATTGAGTTTTGAATGTAAACTTTAAGCGAGATCTTTCCACAGTAGCATTGGACTTAGGTTGTACATAACTGGTAGGTTGAGATTCCTTCTTGCCACAGATCTTGTTTTCATAGAGAGGCTCGGTTTGCATTCCTGTACAGATGTATTAGATTGAACTCTTTCTGGAAACATGTTAGTTGATGGCATTGCTACAGTTATGAGCACAGTTTAGTAGTACTAGAATTTTCTTTATGAACATGTTTATGCTTGCTGGAATCTTGTGATAGATTAGTAAATGTTGAAATTTAGTGTAGAGATATATGTATGTAAGAATTTATTGTGAACAATTTTGCATGTGCAGGAATTTTCGTATTAATTTAGGCAGTGCTGGAATTTCGGGATAATTTTGGATATGATGAGATTATTTTAAGTTGTGATGGTTTCTTGGTGTTGTTGGTATTTTAAGGACAAATCTAGGGGCATTTGAGTTAGTGTAGCTTAAGTTGGTGATGTATTCATTGTTTCCTTAGGATGCTTAGTAGTCCCCACTGATTCCTTTTGATATTTGGACGTTTTCATTGTTTCCGAATGCAATATGGATAGTATGTGCCCTATCAGTTTTTCTTTTGGGCTCATGAGTAGTTTCCCATTAGCTATTAGTTGAGAATGAGTAATTTCCCTTGCTATTGAATATGCATGAGCAGATTTATTTCCTAGTTTTGTTTGCTATGAGTTGAGCATGACCAGTTTCCTTTGCCACTAGATATGCACGGGTATACTTTCTAGTTTTCCTTTGCTATTAGATTAACATGAGCAGCTATATATGTTATTTATTTCAGGCATTCAGATTTAAGTTTTCTTGCCATCTCAATATGCATGAATGGTTTTATTTATAAGCATGCTGTTTTATTTAGCATCTCAGCGCAGTTTTATTAAGCATTTCAGTGCAGATTTTTATTAAGTGAATAGTGCAGATTTTTGTTAAGTATCATAGTGCAGATCTTGTTAAGTTTTACAGTATTTTGAGTTTAAGAAAAATATAAGAAAGATAAAGAAAAGAAAGAAAAAGGCCAAGGCCTTAAGTAGATCCCAAAGTCAAGACTTTAGGGATTTTGTCACACAAGGTGCTTGTTAAAATGTCAAAGTATTTAAAGAAGAAGTAATTAAGATATTTTACTTTTTAAAAGGCTAGTACCCGACTTCTAAGGTTGTCGTTAAACAAATCCAGGTGACCAATTCCAAGGTCTTGGCCCTGGTAAGACCAAGGTCTTTACCCTCGTAGGACTGGTGACTAGCTACCACAGTCTCTATTAGGGAGCGCGCATTGGTACTAAGTCTAGGCCCAAGAGAAGCTTTATTATTATTTTGAAGTATTAAAGTATAAGTTTTTGAACAAGTAAAATAAGCTTCACATAAGTTTAAAATTCAGCAAGTTTAGTTTTCTTGTATGCTGGCATGTTTGTTTAGATTTGCTTTACATGTTTAGCATTTCAGTATGCCTTGTTTCCTTTGCTGTTAGATGAGCATGAGTAGTATCTTCTTTTGAGCATTCAGTTTCTAGATTTCTTTCAGCTTACATGTATACTCGAGTTTTTGTGAGTTAGACAGCGCTTACTAAGCAATTTTGCTTATAGATTGCATTTCCTCTTACTGCAGATGAAGGAAAGGAAAAGCTATAGCAAAGGAAGACGACAAGGAGGTGTTCGATGATGTGTGATGTCTGGACTATGGGAGAGACTTGGGATATTATTGAGTTTTCATGTTTTAGTGGATAAGAAACATTTGAGATGCATTTCATATTCCATGTCATTTGAGATTGTATTTTATACTCCATGTCATTTGAGTTCATTTTGTTATAGATTGCATGCTGAGATGAGTTCTGTTTAATAAGTAGATACTGTTGTGTTTACATTGAGATATAGTGTGTATGGTTTCTGTTATTATGTGTCATATATGCATGTCAGTATTGTATTGCATTTAGTCCTGTTGTACTGCATACACTCTACCGAAATTTTAAGTTTTCTGGAAAAAAAGTTAAGTACAGTTTGGCATACTAGTTAAGTAAGAATTTATAGTAGTTAGGTAACGATCACCCTTAGAGAGTAGTAGTAAGAAGGGTGGTCGTTACAGTCTGCTTGACATGTTAGTGCTCATCGATATTCAAGAAAATAAATTTTGAGTAAAAAAATGAAGAATTAAAGATAAGAAATAAAATGCTATATGAAAAACAAGAAACAAAATGTAGAATTTAAATTGCTAAAAAAATGTAGAATTTAAAGACAAGAAAGAAAATGCAGGTTTTTTTTTTAATTATGAAAATGGAAAAACAAAAACTATTCACAAGTCTAGATTAACTAAATTGCTTATCTACTAAGGTTAATGTGAACAATCCCTGGCAACGGCGCCAAAAATTTGTTACGATTCCGTAAGTGTACGGATTCTTCGTCAGTAATATATAAGATTGTCGAACCATAGGGACTGTTGATTAAGCACTAGAGATGTCACAAAGTAAGTTATCTAGATGGTCGAAAGTTGACTTTGATGCTTATGAACTAACGAGTGTGATTAAAGAGAGGGAAAGAAGGTTGAGACGAAGAGAGAGGAGAGAGAGAGAATTGATCTTGGAGGGAATGAGCTTTGGGAGATGGATTCTAGGATTTCGATTTTATTATAATACTAAGAGATATTACATAGATTACTTTGTTTCTACCCTCTATATCCATGCTCTTGCAGGAAGTTAAATTGGTCAATATCCCTAAGTAACAAATAGAGACGATTCCTGTGAAATCCTGTAACGATTAACCCCTGTCACGAGGGTGTTAGGATGTATATGTTAGCTAGAGCCCTAGAGCCAATCATTTGATGATTGTATTTTGGACTTGTTGTATCATATTCTATATAATTAAAGACATTTGGTTTTTGGTTATTATACTTACTTGTATTGGTGCTAAATAAACTAAGTATAATAACGTCCATGAGTAGAAGGTTCTTACCTATATCAATCGGTTAGCTGAACCGATAGTGAGATGATATAGGGAACACTACTCTTAATCATTCCTAGTCGAGTATTGACATTCAGGGACAATGTTAATGCAATAAGACTAGCATGTAGGTCAACTCGATGACTTGATCTCACAAGTCATGGATATAGAGATATCAAGTTGACACATGGGTATGCATTAGAGAATGTATACTGAATGACCCGCCATGAGAAAGTATCATGGATCGTTATATGAGTGTCATATATGTTGGTGCAGTAAGCATCCGACGATCGAACCTCAGTTTTGATAATGGCAAAGGGATTCAAAGTTAAGACTCCTTGTTATCTAACGTGGTTAAATAAGGTTTCAGGAAAGTCCTAACTGCGGTTAGGCAAGGGAAAATCCTAAGGGGGGGTAACCTTAGGTCCTAGGGGGTGGTAACCCTAGGTGAAGGAAAATCCTAAGGGGGGGTAACCTTAGGTCCTAGGGGGTGGTAACCCTAGGTGAAGGAAAATCCTAAGGGGGGGTAACCTTAGGTCCTAGGGGGTGGTAACCCTAGGTGAAGGAAAATCCTAAGGGGCGGCAACCTTAGGTCCTAGGGGGCGGTAACCCTAAGGTGGGGGGGGGGCAACCTTAGGTCCTAGGGGTGGTAACCCTAGGTGGAGAAAAACCCTAGGGGCGGTAACCCTAGGTCCTAGGGGTGGTAACCCTAGGTAGAAAGTCCAATGGTCCGGAGGACCGGACCGCATCGATAATCTCTCCGAGGGAGTAGGTGAGGACGCTTCCCGTAGAGGAACAGAGGCGTCGGTCGACCTAGGGTTTCCGGCCGGAAACCCAAGTCGACCGAATGCTGTCAAAACCTTTATTATTATCATTCATTATGTTTCTGTGATAACTTTGTTTTGCAGGTATGTGTTTGGGACTAACACATTTTGCAGAACAAAGGAACAAGTTACAACTCGGATGAATAGTGTGCGCCTCCATGGAGCTTGGAGGCGCCTGGGGTGAAGCCAGCGCAGAAGGTTGGAGGCGCCTTAGATGAAGTTCAAGGCGCCTGGTCAAGGTTGAAGGCGCCTGGGTAGGTCAAGGCGCTGAATCGGATGAAGTTCGACCAAGTCTGTGCCGATCTCCGGGTGACTCATGTTTAAGGCGCTGAAGGGCTTCAAGGCGCCTTGAACACCCTTTATAAGGGGTCTCGAGCAGCAGCACCAGGACAACGAATTCCAAGTCTTCTCTCTTCAACGTGCTGCTCCGAAAGACGCCCGGAAGTGCTGCAACAAGTCTCCGACGACCCGAAGCTTCAAAATTCTACTGTTGTCGTCGGTATAACTCGTTTTTCCAGTTACTTGTACTTCATCTTGTAATCATTTTATCGAGCTTATAGTTGTTGCCCACCGGAAGCAATCAAGGATCGCGGGTCTTCGAGTAGGAGTCGATCAAGGCTCCGAACGAAGTAAAAATCCTCCTGTCTCTGTGTGTTTGTTTTGTTTTATTCCGCTGCTTAATTACTCCGATAATTCTTACGTTTCCGATAATCGAAAAACGATTTAGCCACGAGTGCTATTCACCCCCCTCTAACACGTCTCGATCCAACAATATACTTTCTCATGTGGCTATTAGTATGACTACTAGTCCTTGGACCTGAAATCACCATGGATCCCTACATAAGGAGTTATGTATTTTGGTTTCGTCAAACGTCACCCGTAACTGGGTGGACTATAAAGGCGATTACTGGGTATGTAACAAATTATGCAGAGGGATGTGAGTGATGTAGATGGGATCTATCCCTCCTATATGACGGGAGAGACATCGATATTCTTGATAGAGTGAGACCACGAAGTGCATGGCCATACACAAATGAGTCAATATGAGATACTGAGCTCATTTGATTAAGTGAGTCTACTTGGAGTTCAAGATTTAGATTGATTAGAGGATGACATGGTCTATGCCTCACATTGATCAATCTAGATGTCTAGGATAGAAGAACACTTGTCATATATTGTGAGGAGTCACAATTAGTAGTCACAAGGTGATGTTGGATCCCAACATTCTTTTAACATTGGGTAGTAATGATGTGTTGCAAGATACCGCTCATTACTTATGCTCCTAAATGGGTTTAGGGGCATTGCCAACGTTACAAGAACCTATAGGGTCACACACTAAGGACAATTAGATGGAGATTAGGTTCATATGATGAACCAAGAGAATTAGATTCATTTGATGAATCAAATTGGATTAAGAGTAATCCAAATTGGGCTAATTGAGTTGGACTCAAGTTGATTCATGTATTCAATGAGTCTAATTTAGATTATGACTCATTAAATTAACTTAATTTAATGAATTAGATTCATTATATTAAGTTGGCTTGAATGAAATGGTTAGATTAGATCAACCATGGAAGAGATTTGGTCAAGTTTGACTTGACTTGAGAGGAAGAGGAAGAGTCAAGTTTGAGTTGACTAATTGCCACATCATAAGTGAGATGGCAAGATGTGGACCAATGATAATGCTCCACATCATCTTGGTGTGCCACCTCATGGAGGTTACAAGCCTCCTTTCCCATTAATGTGGCCGACCACATTAAATGAGTGGGAGTTACTCAAGTGGCCGGCCACACAAGAGGGTTAATGGGAATGAATTTTCATTCAAGAGAATTATTCAATCCATCTTCTTCCTCTCAAGCTCTCCCTCTCCCTCTTCTCCTCTCTTGCCGTGACCTATCAAGGTGCTAGCACACCTTTGTTTAGGTCTTTCTCCACCTAATTAGTTCGTGTGGATACTTCTAGAGGAGTATCTATTTTGATACTCTTGAGATCCGGCACCGTTTGGACGAGCGGGAACGCGAAGGGCTTCGCTTCAAAGGTATAACCCTTTTTCATGTAGATCTAGGAGTAGATCTCGGTAGAAACTCATATTCGTAGTTTTCAAAATTTTTCTTTGCACGGATCCGTTGGCTTTGGAGCTTTCGGCGTTTCCGCGACGCGAAAACACAGTTTTCGTGGCCTGAAAAGCCCAACAGTGGTATCAGAGCCACGTGCGAAGACGAATACGAGTTTATTTTTTGTTTTTTGAAAACTTTTTAGTTCTGTAATATTCTGTAAATTTAGGTTTTTATAGTTTTTATGGGTAATTTTCTCGTAGAAGCGAAGCACAAGTGTTTCGGCGCTTGTAGGCTTCCGCTACCGGGAAGATTTTTCCAAAACGGCCAAGTTTCGCCCCAAAACTTTTTGGGACAGCGGGCTAAGGCGCTGTTAGATTGCAATGGAACCCTCGCGATGATTAGATCGCGGGTAGGGGTGCTGCCCCTGGCCCCGCAAGGGGATTCGTTCCGTGATTGCGCCCGAAAATCGCTAAACGGAATCGTCGGGAAATTGTACTCGTAAAAATTGTAAAAATTATAGAAAAATTACAGAAAAATATTGAAATATATAATTTTGAATTATATATTATTTTTGTGATAGTCATAGCCCAAAGACCCAATTCGATTGGATAATTCGTGTTGTAATTCATAATACGGCCTGCGTGCCGTGATGTGATGTGCGTGTTGTATTTTTTTTTTCGCGACCTGTGCGTCGTTCCTTTCTCCTTTATTCTTGTTGTAAATTAGATTTAGACTCGAATGTAACTCGAGTTTCAAAATGTAATGTAAATTTTGAAGCGGTGGAAGGTCCACTCGAGACGGAGTTACGAGGAGGGCGCGAGCAACACGAGGTGGTCAACGGAAGGAGCTTGAGAAGCTGTTGACCTTAGGTTGACCATCTGATTTTCTCATTGGCTTGAGAAGATCGTAGTAGGGCCATGACATAATCACAAAATTATTTAATTAATTACTTTTGTGTGTATGTGATGCATGCTAGTTAATTAAGTAATTAATTAGTGCCTAACGATTAGATTAGATCTAAGTCGTGCACATGATGCACCCTTCGATTAGATTAGATCTATCGAGTATATGATACGCATCATTGTTTAGATTAGATCTAAATCACATCAACTCGTAATGCCTACCATGACGTGATACCTACCACTACCTCAATCGCATGTTGTTGTTGAATCTGCCAAAGCATAGCAACACATACTATCTTGGTAGGGTATGGAGGGACAATCTTGGTCCGGCCTATCAACGCATGGGTGAGTACAACTCAATTAGATTGAGTAACTAGTTAACTCGGTTGGATCGAGTACAACTATAGGCATTCTTCCAACGGTTGGAAAGGTAGGACAAAATCACGTTTATATTAATTCTAGGGCATATTAGCCAAAGCTAACTCGAGTTTTAATATCAATGCGGATCTTGATCCTATAAACAAGAGTTGCATAGAGATGTAATTGGTAATCGTTACCTACCGATCATACTAAGTCTTAGGCGTATTAGCCAAAGCTAACTCAAGGGTTAGTATGATGTGGATCTTGTCCCACATGAATTATAGAATTCAGTGGGAGCATCATTTAGTTAAAGGCCTAATTAAATGATTAAGAATATGATATTTATTTCTGCATTTATTTTTGTTGTAAAATTGCCATGACGTCAAACATGAACAACTTCTCTCTGCGGTCCTTGAGAAGGACAAGCTCAACGGAGCAAATTTCCTGGACTGGTACAGGAATTTGAGAATAGTTCTCACCCAGGAACGTAAACTGTACGTTCTGGAGCAGCCCATTCCAGAGGCTCCTCCTGCCACTGCCCCGCGAGCTGATCGAGATGCTTTCAAGAAGCATCAAGATGACGCATTAGATGTGTCTTGTCTAATGCTCGCGACCATGAACTCTGAGCTTCAGAAGCAACACGAGTTAATGGGCGCTTACGATATGGTTGAACATCTTCGTCAACTGTATCAAGGTCAAGCGAGGCATGAGAGATTTGAGATCTCAAGGGCACTGTTTCAGTGCAAGATGTCAGACGGGGCTCCTGTAGGCCCATTTGTACTCAAAATGATTGGGTACATAGAGAACCTACAAAGGTTGCCAAGAGCTGGCCACTGACCTGATCTTGCAATCCTTGCCGGATAGCTACAGTCAATTCGTTCTAAACTACAATATGAATGAGATTGACAAGCCACTGACCGAACTGCTTAGTATGTTGCGAACTGCTGAGCTGAACCTTAAGAAGGCTAAGCCCAACACTGTTCTGATGGTTCAGAAACATAAGGGCAAGGGCAAGCCCAAATGCAAGGGAAAGTCCCAAGCCAAGGGCAAAGGCAAGGCACTGAAGCCTAAAGGAGGGGTCGCCAAGGATGCTACCTACTTCCACTACGGTCAGACCGGGCACTGGAAGAGGAACTGCAAGGTATACTTGGAGGATCTTAAGAAGAAGCGAAGTGAGACTTTCACTTCAGGTATATATGTTATAGAAGTCAATCTATCTATTTCTACATCATGGGTATTAGATACTGGATGTGCTTTTCACATTTGTACTGATGTGCAGGCGCTGAGAAATAGCAGGGCATTGACAAAGGGCGAGGTGGACCTACGAGTAGGCAATGGAGCACGGGTTGCTGCTGTTGCTGTAGAGACTTACTTTCTATCTCTGCCCTCTGGGCTTGTACTAGAGTTAGTCGATTGTTGTTATGTGCCTGCATTAACTAAGAACATTATATCAGTTTCTTGTTTGGACAAGAAAGGTTTCTCGTTTACAATAAAGAACAAATGTTGTTCCGTCTATTTAAACGATATGTTCTATTGTATTGCACCTCTGATAAAAGGACTCTATATTCTAGACCTTGAGAGCCCTATCTATAACATAAATACTAAGAGGTTCAAGTCAAATGACATGAACCAAACCTACCTCTGGCACTGTCGCTTAGGTCATATAAATGACAAGTGCTTGTCCTAGCTCCATAAGGATGGTTTGCTGGACTCATTTGATTTTGAATAATATGAGATATGTGAGTCATGCCTACGAGGCAAGATGACCAAGACTCCCTTTAGTGGGCACAGCGAAAGAGCGACTGATTTGTTAGGACTCATACATAGTGATGTATGTGGCCCTTTCAATGTTGCTGCTAGAGGTGGTTATAGGTACTTCATCACATTTACTGATGACTTCAGTAGATATGGTTATGTGTACTTGATGACACATAAGTCTGAATCCTTTGAAAATTTCAAAGAATTCAAGAATGAAGTACAGAACCAGCTTGGCAAGAGTATTAAGATACTTCGATCAGATCGAGGTGGAGAATACCTTAGCCATGAGTTTCGTGACTACCTAGCTGAGTGTGGGATTCTATCCCAACTCACTCCTCCTTGAACATCATAGTGGAATGGTGTATCCGAAAGGAGGAATCGTACCCTATTAGATATGGTACGATCTATGATGAGTCACACAGATCTTCCGACATACCTTTGAGGCTATGCTCTAGACACGGCAGCTTTTATACTCAACCGAGTTCCATCCAAGGCCGTGATAAAGACACCATATAGGATATGGACTGGGAGAGATACCCAGGTGTCTTTCATGAGGATTTGGGGTTGTGAGGCTTACTTTCGACGTCAAGTCTCAGACAAATTAGGACCCAAATTCGATAAGTGATACTTTATTGGATATCCCAAGGAAACTAAGGGATATTACTTCTACATTCCCAGTCAGCACAAGGTGGTTGTGGCAAAGACTGGGGTCTTTCTAGAAAGGGACTTTGTTTCTAGAAAGACTAGTGGGAGCACGTTCAATCTTGAAGAAGTTCAAGATGCGAACAATAGTACTAAAGCCTTGATGAAAGTTGAACTGGAACCACAAAGTTTTGTGGATGATGTTGTTCCACAAGGAGTTGAGGAACAACAACCAGTTCAAGTAGACATACCTCTTCGCAGGTCTGATAGGGTACGTCGTCAGCCTGAGAGATACTCATTTCTCTTGTCTGACCATGATGACATTGTTCTCATAGAGGATGAGCCTACCACCTACCAGGAAGCTGTGATGAGACCAGATTCCGAGAAATGGATAGAGGCCATGAGATCCGAAATGGAATCCATGTACACCAACCAAGTATGGACTTTGGTTGATCCACCTGAAGGGGTAAAACTCATTGGGTGTAAGTGGGTCTTTAAGAGAAAGACTGACATGGATGGACTTATCTATAAGGGTCGCTTGGTAGCTAAAGGTTTCAAGCAAATTCATGGTATTGACTATGTTCAACCTTTTCTCCAGTAGCGATGTTTAAGTCCATTCGGATCATGCTTGCTATTGCAGCTTACCACGATTACAAGATCTGGCAGATGGATGTCAAAACCGCGTTTCTGAATGGAAGCCTACTCGAGGATGTGTACATGACACAACCTGAGGGTTTTGTAGATCCACATCATACTAGCAGAGTATGCAAGCTGCATAGGTCCATTTATGGACTAAAGCAAGCTTCTCGGAGCTGGAATCTTCGATTAGATGATGCAATCAAACAGTTTGGTTTCATCAAGAACGAAGATGAGCCTTGTGTCTACAAGAAGGTTGTAGGGGATATAGTTGTCTTCCTCATATTGTATATGGATGACATACTACTCATTGGGAAGGACATCCCTATGCTTCAATCTGTTAAGACCTGGCTAGGGAGTTGCTTTTCAATGAAGGACTTAGGTGAGGCATCCCGCATTCTAGGGATACAGATCTATAGAGATAGATCTAAGAGATTGCTTGGCCTAAGTCAGAGTACATACATTGACAAGGTACTCCTACGGTTTGCCATGCAGAACTCCAAGAAGGGATTTCTGCCGATGTCACATGGCGTTAGTCTTTCGAAGACTCAAGGTCCTTCTATAGAGGAGAGAGACCGCATGGATCAGATCCCTTATGCCTCAGCCATAGGATCGATCATGTACGCCATGCTATGTACTCGACCTGATGTCTCGTATGCTTTGAGCATGACGAGCAGATACCAGCCAGATCCAGGTGAAAGTCACTGGATAACGGTCAAGAATATTCTTAAGTACTTAAGAAGACTAAAGAAAATTTCTTGATATATGGAGGCGATGATGAGCTAGCTGTAAAGGGTTACAATGATGCTAGCTTCCAGACCGACCAGGATGACTATAGATCGCAGTCGGGGTTCATATTTTACATTAATGGTGGTGCTGTCAGCTGGAAGAGTTCGAAGCAGGATAAGTAGCTGATTCTACAACAGAAGCCGAGTACATTGCTGCATCAGAGGTAGTAAAGGAGGCAGTTTGGATTCGTAAGTTCAGCACTGAACTTGGGGTGGTTCCTAGCATTGCTGACCCCATTGAGCTCTATTGTGATAACAATGGAGCTATAGCACAGGCGAAGGAACCTCGCTCACACCAGCGGACCAAACATATACTACGGCGCTTCCATCTCATTCGAGAGATCATCGAGAGAGGAGATGTGAAGATTTGCAGAGTACCTATAGAGGCTAACATCGCAGATCCCTTGACCAAGGCTTTGGCACAGAGGAAGCATGATGGTCACACTAGGTCATTGGGGCTTAGAGCCTACACTGATTGGCGCTAGTGCTAGTGGGAGATTGTTAGCTAGAGCCCTAGAGCCAATCATTTGATGATTGTATTTTGGACTTGTTGTATCATATTCTATATAAATAAAGACATTTGGTTTTTGGTTATTATACTTACTTGTATTGGTGCCAAATAAACTAAGTATAATAACGTCCTTGAGTAGAAGGTTCTTACCTATATCAATCGGTTAGCTGAACCGATAGTGAGATGATATAGGGAACACTACTCTTAATCATTCCTAGTCGAGTATTAACATTCAGGGACAATGTTAATGCAATAAGACTAGCATGTAGGTCAACTCGATGACTTGATCTCACAAGTCATGGATATAGAGATATCAAGTTGACATATGGGTATGCATTAAAAAATGTATACTGAATGACCTGCCAAGAGAAAGTATCATGGATCGTTATATGAGTGTCATATACTTTCTCATGTGGCTATTAGTATGACTACTAGTCCTTGGACCTGAAATCACCATGGATCCCTACATAAGGAGTTATGTACTTTGGTTTCGTCAAACGTCACCCGTAACTGGGTGGACTATAAAGGCGATTACTGGTTATGTAACAAATTATGCAGAGGGATGTGAGTGATGTAGATGGGATCTATCCCTCCTATATGACGGGAGAGACATCGATATTCTTGATAGAGTGAGACCACGAAGTGCATGGCCATACCCAAATGAGTCAATATGAGATACTGAGCTCATTTGATTAAGTGAGTCTACTTGGAGTTCAAGATTTAGATTGATTAGAGGATGACACGGTCTATGCCTCACATTGATCAATCTAGATGTCTAGGATAGAAGGACACTTGTCATATATTGTGAGGAGTCACAATTAGTAGTCACAAGGTGATGTTGGATCTCAACATTCTAGTAACATTGGGTAGTAATGATGTGTTGCTAGATACCGCTCATTACTTATGCTCCTAAATGGGTTTAGGGGCATTGCCAACGTTACAAGAACCTATAGGGTCACACACTAAGGACAATTAGATGGAGATTAGGTTCATATGATGGACCAAGAGGATTAGATTCATTTGATGAATCAAATTGGATTAAGAGTAATCCAAATTGGGTTAATTGAGTTGGACTCAAGTTGATTCATGTATTCAATGAGTCTAATTTAGATTATGACTCATTAAATCAACTTAATTTAATGAATTAGATTCATTATATTAAGTTGGCTTGAATCAAATGGTTAAATTAGATCAACCATGGAAGAGATTTGGTCAAGTTTGACTTGACTTGAGAGGAAGAGGAAGAGTCAAGTTTGACTTGACTAATTGCCACATCATAAGTGAGATGGCAAGATGTGGACCAATGATGATGCTCCACATCATCATGGTGTGCCACCTCATGGAGGTTACAAGCCTCCTTTCCCATTAATGTGGCCGGCCACATTAAATGAGTGGGAGTTACTCAAATGGCCGGCCACACAAGAGGGTTAATGGGAATGAATTTTCATTCAAGAGAATTATTCAATCCATCTTCTTCCTCTCAAGCTCTCCCTCTCCCTCTTCTCCTCTCTTGCCGTGACCTATCAAGGTGCTAGCACACCTTTGTTTAGGTCTTTCTCCACCTAATTAGTTCGTTTGGATAATTCTAGAGGAGTATCTAATTTGATACTCTTGAGATCCGGCACCGTTTGGACGAGTGGGAACGCGAAGGGCTTCGCTTCAAAGGTATAACCCTTTTTCATGTAGATCTAGGAGTAGATCTCGGTAGAAACTCGTATTCGTAGTTTTCGAAATTTTTCTTTGCACGGATCCGTTGGCTTTGGGGCTTTCGGGGTTTCCGCGACGCGAAAACGCGATTTTCGAGGCCCGAAAAACCCAACAGTATACTAAAAGCCTAGCTTTTTATAAACATTTATTTTGAAATAAGAATCATATTGGTCAAATGTCTACATTTATGTTAGATGTAGTTGTCCATTTAATTTATATTGTAGATAACATGGTGTGTGATGCCACATAGAAGATCATCTTATCAGTTCCCTATAAATTATAAATAGTAGCTCACAACTAAGATGGAATGGGGCAAACCATTGGAATGGTTGTAGTATAATTTGGTATTAGTTTATCTTAACTATAAAATTACACTAGTATACTATGTGTGTATTGAGCAGGATCATTTGAGGTTGTTTCTTTTTATACTGACTACAAAAAAAATAAAACCTCTGTTATTATGGATGTGTATACTCTTAATCCCGATATAATAGCCAGAACGTATACTTAGTATTTATTTCTTTAATTTATCAATGTGTGAGATTTATTCCACTAAATCAATAAGCCCGATAAGTTGCGAAATGATATTATTTATATGGTGTTGTTGATTATAGAAGGAAACTGTGTCCTAGTAATTTAGGTTGATGATGCCCCCTTGAGGAGCTCATAAGGATTGTCATGTTAACCCTGCAGGTTGACTTCGTCCGACATGACAATGAAGTTGAGTGGTACTGCTCTTGGAGCTAGATATTAATTAAGTGAGTTATCAGTAACTTATTTAATTAATGGGCATTCGATATTTTAAACACAGCGAGATTAATGCACTCATGATAAGGAGCGCATAATGTAATTTGGGATTGGTGCGGTAGTTCAATACTAATTCTTTATTGGTATGAGTTATTATTGATGAACTTGAGTTGAGTGTTCAGGGCGAACATAGGAAGCTCAAGCTCATCAGGAGACCAATACTAATTTCTCCTCTCGGTTCCTGTTGTAGCCTCTATAAATTCTTGTATCCATAAAGTCCACTTCTTACCCAAGTAATGGGTTGGCCACATCCTTGCTTGGTGCAAGGGGGCCAGCCAAGCATGGGCTTAGAAGCCAAGAGGTGCCGACCAAGCTTGGTGGCCAAGCTAGGGGCCGACCACTAGAAAAGGAAACGGAAGTTTTGTTTTTAAAAATAAAATTTTGTTAAATTCTTTCCTTATTTGTAGTTATCTACAATTGTTAAAAGAGAGATTTTATTTTGTTAAAATCTTTTCTTTTTTTGTAGTTATCTGCAATGGTTAAAAGAAAAATTCTAATTTTCCTTTTATAGTCATCCACATTGTTGGTTAGTCCTAGGAAGATCGTACCCGTTCCACTGTACAAAAATTTTGTACAAGTGTCGAACCTATCCTAATAACCTATTGTGCTCTTTAGAAATTAAATTTGGAATTCCAAACGGAACTTAACATTATTGATTCCAAATTTAACTTATCTGTTCTTAATGGTTTAGACTTGGATCGCAAACAATGCTTAACATTATTGATCCAAATCCACCTATGTTATAAATTTAATTAATAATTAATTTTATAAATTGGCTTCCAGGTTAAACATAGCGAGGCACTAGGCCTTCTTGGATATGGGAGCAACCACCACTTACTAGACAAAGTCTTTCAATGGAATCTAATATTTAATTTCCTTATATAACCCTAGGTTTAACCAAAAGGAACAATCGAATCACAAATTTAAAAAAAAAAAAAACACAAACTCGAATCACAAATCCAAAAATCTAGAATCTCTTGCCTCTTGTGTTTGGAATTCATACAAAGAAAAACTAGCATGATGCGGAAAATAATTATTAGTTATACCTTTCTTTGTATGCAAGTCGCTCTTGATCTTCTACTGTATTCTTCTTCTTATCTTGGACGTTGTGTGGGCAATGATCTACCGAGATGAGAACCACCCAAGCCCTTCTTTCTTCTTCACCAAGTTTCGGCCACCAAAACTCCTCCAAGGATGTAGAGGTTCGGCCACCACCACCAAGCTCCAAGGGATGCAAGAAACAAAGCCTCCTTTATCTCATTCTTCACCAAGCAATATCCGGCCACCTTCCAAGCTCCAAAAGATGAAGAGTTTCGGCCAAGGAGAAGAAAGAAAAAGGAGAAGGGAGAACTAGAAGGGCCAACCACACCACCAAGGAAGAGAGGAGGAGAATAGAATAGAGTTGTCACCCATGAAGGCACCCCTACCCTCTCTTTTATAATCCTTGGTCTTGGTAAATAAGGAAAATTTAAATAAAACCTTCATATTTTCTTTGCCATGAAAAGGAAAATTTAATCGATTAAAAACAATTTTCTTTTCATGAATCAAGTGGTCGACCACCTCATAGCTCCAAGCAAGGAAAGTTTTAACACAAAATTAAAACTTCCTAATTTGTTTCCAGAAATTTTAAAATAAAAATTTCTCTAATATTTTTTTCCTTCATGGTTGGTTATAAAAGGAATTTTATAAATTAAAATTTCTCTATTAAAACATGTGGATGATTTCCAAAAAGGAAAGTTATCTTTAAAAATTAAAATCGCCTTACAATCGACAAATAAGGCAAGATATCAAATCTTTTCTTAATATTTTGTAGAAACTTATAAAAGGAAATATTTAATTTTAAACTCTCTTTTAAATCATGAACATGGTTACAAAAAAGGAAAATTTTATCAAAATTAAAATCTTCCTTTCAATCTACAAATAAGGAAAGATATCAAATCTTTTTTTAATCTTTTGTAGAAAACTATAAAAGGAAAGATTTAAATTTTAAACTCTCTTTTAAAACCATGGAATCCACATAAGAAAAAAATAAAAATCCTTTTAATTTGCTTAGGGCCGGCCACACCATGCTTCGGCTCCAAGCATTGGCCGGCCACCTACTATGCTCAACCTTTTGGTATTGGCCGGCCCTAGCTTGGGCTCCAAGCTAACTTGGCCAGCCACCTAAGGGTGGATAGAAAGGTGGGTATAGGTGGGTATAATACTTTATAAATAAGAGGCTACGATAGGGACTGAGACGAGGAATTGGTTTTGGCCTCCCGATGAAATTAAACTTCCCATGTTTGCCCCGAACACCCAACTTAATTTCATCAATAATAATTCATACCACTAAAGAATTATTATTGAACTACCGCACCAATCCCAAATTACATTTTGGGCTCCTTCTTATTATGAGTGTGTTAGTCTCTCTATGTTTAAGATGTCGGATGCCCACTAATTAATTGAGTTACTAACAACTCATTTTAATTAATATCTTATTCCAAGAGTAGTACCACTCAACCTTATTGTCGTGTCGGACTAAGTCCACCTGCAGGGTTTAACATGACAATCCTTATGGGCTCCTCTTGAGGACATTATCAACCTAGATTACTAGAACACAGTTTCTTCTATAATTAATAACACACACTATAAGTAATATCATTTTCCAACTTATCGGGCCTTTTGATTTATCGAGCTAAATCTCACCCTTTGATAAGTCAAAGAAATAAATACTAAATATATGTACTTGTTATTATATTAGGATTAAGAGCACACACTTCCATAATAACTAAGATTTTATTCTTTTATTAAGTCAGTATAAAAAGAACTTACCTTAAGTGGTCCGGCTTAATTTGTAACGACCACCCTTCTTACTATACTATACTTCTCTAAGGATGACCGTTACTTAACTACTAACTCTACTTAACCGGTGTGATCGAAATCACGAGGAGTCTCTACCGAAAAATTTCGACAGAGTCTCCCCTGTACCGGTGACCTTAAACTGGGATACAAACATAATATACATCAGCCACAGGTGGCTGGAACATATATCAAAGACACAAAAGAAATAATACCACCACGTAGTTTAATAAAATCAAATCATGCAAGTAATGAACAGCGGAAACAAAATAAATTACAGCTTAAATTTTCTTATCAACCTATATACAGAATTAATCTAACAAATTCTTAGACCAGGTCCCAAGACTTCCATAATCCTAGCATCACACACCATCCGCACCTCCTCCTCGTCTTCCTTTATCTGCAGTAAGAGGAAATGCAATCTATAAGCAAAATGCTTAGTAAGCGCTATCTAACTCACAAAACTCGATATGCATGTGAATATACTGAAAACTAAAACTGAATGCTCAAAAGAAAAACTACTCATGCTCATCTACTAGTAAATGAAACAAACATACTGAAATGCTAAACATGTAAAGCTACTCATGCTCTTCTAATAGAAAAGAAGAGTAAACTAATCTAAATAACATGCTAGCATAAAAGAAAACTCAACTTGCTGATTTTAAAACAAAGTGAAACTTAATTCATTTGTTCTAAACCTATTCTTTTATCTCACTTGTTTAAAACTTATCCTTTAATACTTTTATACTTATGTAAAAAAACTTGTTTTACTTGTTCAAAAGCTTATACTTATAATACTTTAAAATAATAATCAACTTTCTTCTTGGGCCCAGGCATAGTACCATCTTATGCGCGTTCCCTTAATAGGTTGGGGTAGCGAGCCACCAATCCTAAAAGAGCAGACCTCGGTCTACCAGGGCCAAGACCTCGGAATTGGACACTTGGATTTGTTTAACGACAACCTCGGAAGTCGGGTACTAGCCTCTTCTTAAAAGTAAAATACTTATAATCTTAATTACTTCTTCTTTAAATGCCTTGGCATTTTAATAGGCACCTTGTGTGCCAAAAATCCCTAAAGTCTTGACTTTGGGATCTACTTAAGGCCTTGGCCTTTTCTTTCTTTTCTTTATCTTTCTTATACTTTTCTTTATCTTTCTTATACTTTTCTTAAACCCAAAATACTGTTAGGGTATCTTTCGTATGCATCTATGAATGAAACTAACTATGTAACACATAATCATGCATTGAATACAAAAGAAATCTGCACATACAATACTTATCAAAAATCTGCACTAATGCTTAACAGAAATCTGCATACTAGCTTAATAAAAATCTGCATAATAGCTTAACAGAAATCTGCATACTAGCTTAACAAAATCTGCACTTGCTTAACAGAAATTCTGCAAAGAAACTTAACAAAAGAAACATATTCTGGCTAGTACAGATTTTCATCGTCTCTCAAACTTCCTTTCCATAATATGACTAATACACAGCTTATCTGGAATTCACTCAATAAAGATATTATAACTCGTAATCCATTTAAAATTCCAGAATCAGCCAAGCACAGATGTTATCCATATACACTCCTTAGCACAATACAATGGTATTACACCTTCACTAAATTCTTATGATATCTCATCCCATTTATAATTCCTTGACCAACCTACAAACCTAGGATTTACAAATTTACTACCATCTGATTCAACTAAAATTCACAATACCATATCCATCCGTTCTTGACAATAGTACCACTCCATGAATAGATGGTGGACTGCTATCATTCTAGACGATTGTAGCATAAGACTCACAGATTTGTTTAGATCCAGCTAGCAATAACCTTATTTAAAGGGGATGAGTTCTCATATATACTCTAACAAAACTAAACTAAATGCTTAAAAATGATATACTTCAAGGTGTTTAATCTCAAATGCTTAGTCCAAACTAAAGCATCCAAAAGCACTTCACCTTTAGAATACCACTTAACATTGCTCAATTAAAACATAACTGCTAAAATCTTTCTCCATCTAACTGTCTCAAAGCTGAAAACAACATGCTTCATATAAGTTCCTATGTAACATTAAGAGACAAAGGTCCAAAAGAAAAACTACTATAATAAAATGCAGAACTTGGATTGTATACTAATGCTTGCAAGAACTAATCTAGGAACTAGCATATATGGTAGAAAACTAGAATAAAAACCCAATGAAAATCCATCTTTATCTGCTACGAATCTATCCAGGAAACCACATGCATTACAAAACCGAAACCAAATCTATAATAAAGACCTTGGTCTTGCTTTACACAAAAAAAAACTTCACCTCATCGTGAGGATTTCTAAATCTCCAAAACCAAATCAGACAAACCCGAACCGAACTGCACAGCAAATTCTTCGTGCACAAACCAAACTGCACAGCAACTCAAAACCGAGCTGTTCATGCCAATTTAACAGCACAATCCAAAACTACATGCTAAAAAGGAAATCTATACTATCTCATGTATATTGCCTAATAGCAAGAATAACCGGTCCTGCCCCTTTAAGGTCACGGCAGCAACCCTAAACTAGCCTTCATCACAGAACAAATTCGGAACACAAGAATAAGCAAAGTTCAGAATCTAATCCAATTAAAAACCACATCCCTCTTCCTTAACAACTCACGACAGTAAGCCCTAAATCACAACCTTCTTAGAAAATTCAAATCAAAAGAAAAAGAACCCGGAACTATCCTACTGCAGGTGAGTAGCAACTTACCTATCCTTGGACTCAAAACCGGGAAGAGGAGCTGCTAGGGTTCGGAGAAAACTCAAGTTCTCTGACTCTTCTTCGTGCTCACGGCTTCATCTCAACGCAAAGATCACAACCCCGTGAAGAGCCCCTCAGAGAAACCCTCGCCGACCGCCGGAGAAACCCTAGCTTCCAGCCGCGTCTTCGCCCGAGAGAAGAATCGCCGCCGCTCGCGTGAGGTGAGGAGAAGGAATTTTGTTTCGAGTAAATCAAGCCCTAAGTTCCTCTTTTATAACTTGGTGTTCTGTTAACTTGTTAAATAATTTTGCTACCTATTCTAAATAGAACCGACGGCCTGATCACTTGGTCAGTCGCGGCTTGGCTCGTGGTTGGAGTCGCAGGTTCGAATCCTGCCGAACCCCCTTTTTATTTTCTGTTTTAAATCATTGCTTAAATAAATTTCACTTCCTATTTTACCAGTAACGACCGCCAGCACACTTGGTCAGCCGGGTTTTGACCGAGTCAAAGGTCGCTGGTTCGAACCTCGGCTTGGACATTTTTTTGTCAAAACTTCTTTCGTTTAGTAAAAATACCAAACGACCTCCAAAAATTACATAAAAATACTCTAAAAATTTATAAAAATCCCTAAAATATTTCTATAGCATTTTTAAATATTTTTAAATTACTTTTAGGACTCTAATTGAGAAAATTTGGGGCGTTACATAATTCACTCAGAGTGTACTAGTGTAATTTTTTAGTCAAGATAAACTAATACCTAATTACACTACGACTATTCCAATGGTTTGTTCCTTTCCATCTTAGTCGTGAGCTACTGTTAATAATTTATAAAGAACCGATAACATAATCTTCTATGTGTGACACCACACACCATGTTATCTACAATATAAATTAATTGAACAACTACACTTAGCATATAAATGTAGGCATTTGACCAAAGTGATTCTTAAATGTTTATACAAAAAGCTAGACTTTTAGTTTTGTAGATACCTAATTACATACATGGAGTTAAAAATAGAGATTTTATTTGTTAAAATCTTTCCTTTTATAGCTATCTACAAAAGATTAAAGAGAGATTTTAATTTTGTTAAAATCTTTCCTTATTTGTAGTTATCTACAATGTTTAAAAGAGAGATTTTAATTTTTGATAAAACTTTCCTTTTTTGTAATCATGATTTAAAAAGAGAAGTTTTAATTAATCTTTTCTTTTTGAAGTTGTCTACATGTCTTAAAAGAGAGAGATTAATTTTAAAACTTTCCTTTATTGCCATGTACAATAGGAAATTTAAAAGAGAGAGATTTTAATTGCTGTTAAAATTTCCTCTTTTGATCAAGCTATGGCCGACCATATAGAAATTAAAATAAATTTTTTAATTTTGTTTAAAATACTTTCCTTTTTTGCATTCACCAAGGATTATAAAAGAGAGGTAGAGGGTGCCTCATGATACACACAACCTTAGCTCCTCCTCTCTTTTCCTTGGTGGGCGTCCCTTGCTTCTCTTATTTCTCCTTGTTTTCTTCCTCTCAAGGCTGACGACACATCAAAGAAGTTCCATCTCCTTGGTGGCCGGCTATTTGGAGGAGGAGAAGAAGAGAAGGTAGTTTCCTATTTTGGCATCCTTTGGTCGTTCAAGAGTCTTGGAGGAGAAGAAGTGGTTCGAGTGGATTCCATCTTGGTAGATCATTGCCCACACAACGTCCAAGAGGAGGAGAGGAATACAACAGAAGATCAAGAGGTCTTTAGCTACAAAAAAGTTATAACTAATTAATGGTTTCCGCTTCGAATTAATTAGTTAGTTTTCTTTGCATGGATTCTGAAACACCAACACAAGAGGCTAGCGATTTTATGTTTCAATTTCGTGCTATCGATTTTGTATTTCAATTTTGTGTTTCAATCTTGTGTTTCTATTGTGGTCTCTGTAGTTAAACCTAGGGTTACCATAAGAAGTTAAATATCCAATTTCTTTGAAAGGCTTTGCCTAGGAAGTGGTGGATGATCCCATAACCAAGAAGGCCTAGTGCCTCGCCATGTTTAACCTAGAATCCAATCTTTGAAATAAATATTTAATTAACTTCTGTAATATGGTTTAACTTAGAAAGATCACATCGGTTAAACTTGGAGTAAAAATGTTAAATATCGTTTCTAATCTAAGTTTAACTTCTTAAAAGTAACTTGGATTAATAATGTTAAGCATCATTTTTGTACAGGGGAAATAGAATGTTAAGCATCATTTTTCTAAGTAGAGCATATGGGTAGCTAGGTTAAGTTCTGTGCTTATACAAATTTTTTTACAGGGGAAACAGAATGGTATTCCTAGTAGCAACCAACAATTGGTATCAAAGCCAGGTTTTTGCCTCTGTGTTTAGTTTTCAGTTAATTATGCACTTTTCATACATAAGTTTAGGCGGGATAATAGTAGAATGTGCAAATAGATTAACTCTGTGGTTGTAGGCTCCAACTATTATGGCCTATTGTGATTGTGTGTGATTGGACCCTCGGACATGTCGAGGGCATTTTATATGTGTGCATGATTGTAATTATTAAATACATCAGGATCTGTATTAGTTTTAGGATTTTACATTCGGTTCGATCTAGAATACATGTACATTCCTTCGTGGAATATAGGATCAATAAATGTAAAATTTTATTTTTTTTCACGGATTGTATCCTTGTGAGGCGTGGTGCTATTTGAGAACCAGAGGCGCAACAGAAAAAGGAAGAAAGATAGACGTGACAACATGACCCATTGTGTCGGCACACAGAGGACAGCTATGGATGAGGCTATAATAGTTGGAAAATTAGTTTTCATATTTATTGCCTTATATGTTGTGATGTGCTGTGTTTGTGTGCTTGTGTACATGTTAAAATTCCTCGTTTCTAAATAACTAAGTGGGAGAGGAATTAATTAAATTCTACGGTCTCCATTACTGGTTTGTAAGTGATGCATTCAAACTTACGTGTTGGCTCTGAATGCCTTCCTCCACAACGGATGAGTTTGTTTGTAGATCACTAGATCAAACTTTCTTTATGGATGATTATAGGAAATTATTTAGGTTCGTGTGATATTCTCCAACTGAAGGGGCACTATCCTATTTAATGGACTTAGTATCAAGTAATGGTATACACTTAGGCACATTTAATAGTATCCTCCCCAACGGAGTCACTACTATTATTTGTGTGACCAAAGAAAAACCAACTATTAATTTTATTTGTCATAAAGTCAGGTTGACAAGATAATAAAATTAATGGGTAAGAACCCCCTCTTACAAATGTTTGAATTTGTATATGTCCACACTAACGTGGCATACAAAATTCACGATGTTTTGAGGAGTTGGTGAATTTAAATGATATTGTTTGAGGAATCAATATTATTTTAAATTCTAAAGTATTGACCAAATATTTTGTGATTCATAGGATTTCAAATGGCTTTCAATCCTCTTGCTGTTATATTGAAAGAGAACAAACTTACTGGTCCCAATTACATTGATTGAAAACGTAACTTGGGCATTGTCTTAATTACTGAAGGCTATAAGTTCATACTTTTTGAGATCTATCCAAGCTTGCCTAATAGTGATTCTAGTAAAGAGGAGATTGAGTGTAATAAGAAATGGGTCAGGGCAGATGAGATGGCGCGGTTTTACATTTTGTCTTCTATGTCAAATGTGCTGCAACATCAGCATCAGGCCATGCTTACTGCTTATGACATGATGCGCAATCTCAAGGAACTCTTCAGACACCATAATCGAGCTGCTAGGCAAGAGGATATGAGAAACTTGATGATGACCATTATGACTGAGGGGGCACCCGTAAGGGATCATATCCTCAAAATGATGACTCTTTTGAATGAGATGGAAGTCCTTGGAGCATATATCAATGGGGAAACCCAGGTCGATATCATTCTCTAGACGCTGCCTAAAAGTTTTGAGCAGTTCCGCCTGAACTATAACATGAACAAAATGGTTTATTCATTGGTAGAACTTCTGATAGAACTTCAAGCAATAGAAGGGATATTTTATCAAAGTTCTCAAATTCACATTACTGAGAATGTTTCTCCTTCTAAACCGAAAGGCATGAAGAAGAAGAAACAAGCAAAGAAAGTGAATCGATCTCTAGGGACTGGACCAAAAGCAGGTGTGAAGAAGCCGAAGGGTAAGTGCTTCACATGCAAGCAGTCAGGACAATGGAAGGTGCCCTCTTAGAAAGGAGAACAATAAAGGTATATCTTATTCTCTAGTAGTTGAAACATGTTTAGTGGTGTTATCTATCGGTACCTGGTGTGTAGATACGGGCACCACTGATCATGTCTTTAATTTATTGCAGGGGTTCGAGGAAACTCAATGACTACATGAAGAGGAGATTACCGTCTACATGGGCAATGCTATGAAAGTGGCGACTATTGCAGTGGGAGATGTTTATCTATCTTTAGATAGGAATAAAATAATGATTTTGAGAAATTATCTTTATGTACTAAGTTTTAGAAAGAATTTGATTTCAGTTTCAATTATGGATGGATATTCTGTTTCTTTTGGTAAAGAAAATAGAGTAGTTATTTGTCCAGGTACGTTGGCTGACAATTTGTATACTCTAAATCCAATAACTCTCACGATACAACAAAATTCATTTTAGGGATATGCTCTGGAAACGACAGTGTACATTCTGAACTTGGTACCTTCTAAGTCAGTACCCTTTACTCCCACAGAATTATGGAATGGGCGTAAGCCTAGTCTGAAACATATTCAGATCTGGGGTAGTCCAGCACATGTGCTGAAGGGAGACACTGATAAATTGGAAACATGTACAGAAGTTCGCCTGTTTGTGGGTTATCCTAGAGGAACGAAAGAAGGATTATTTTATAGTCCTAAAAAAATTAGAAGGTCATTATTAGCACCAATGTCCAATTTTTAGAAGAGGACTATGTAATAAACCACAAGCCAATGAGTAAAATTGTTCTTGATGAAATTTGAGAAGACATATCTATTTTAGTACCAACGGTACAAGATGAGATACCACAAGAAACTGCAACATATGTCACAAATGATGAACAATTACAAGTAATGTCTTATCGTAGTGGGAGGGTTATTTTTGGGAGAGTCTTTGGACTTGATCCCTAGTGAACATGAACCTGATCCCTAGACATATGATGAAGCAAGATATCTTGGAACATCCGGTTTAATGAAGTGATCCAGTCTTATGGATTTATTCAGTGACCGGATGGGTCTTGTGTATATGAGAGGAGTAATGGAAACGTGGTGGTATTTCTTGTACTATACGTAGATGACATTTTGCTTATTGGTAATAATGTCAAAGTGTTGTCAGATGTAAGGGTATGGTTGTCCAAGTGTTTTAATATGAAGGACTTGGGAGAATGTGGACATATTCTTGGGATCAAAGTAATAAGGGATCACAAGAAAGAGATATTATCCTTATCCTAAGCTTCATACATCAATACTATCCTAGCTCGTTTTACCATGCAAAACTCCAAGAAAGGTTTCTTACCCTTTCGGCATGGATTACCTTTATCAAAGGAGATGTCTCCTAGGATATCAAAAGAGAATGAGGAGATGAAGGCAGTTTTTTATGCTTTAGCTGTAGGAAGCCCGATGTATGCAATGCCATGTACGAGACCTGATATCTATTTTTCCGTGGGCATGGTTAGCAGATATCAAAGTAACCCTGGACAGGCACATTGGACTACCGTAAAGCATATATTAAAGTAACTGAGAAGAACTAGAGATTATATGTTAGTTTACAAGGCAGATGATTTGCTCCCTGTGGGTTACACGGTTTCGAACTGATAGGGACAATAGTAAGTTGACCACGGGGTTTTGTGTTTACTTTAGGAGGTGGAGCCATAGAAGTTGTATGGCTCAGAAACTTCATGATGGACTTTGATGTGATTCCTGGTTTGCCCAAAATTATTACAGTTTATTGTGATAATAGTGGTGCAGTAGCAAACTCGAAGGAACCACGAGCCCATAAGGCAAGTAAACACATAGAGCTCAAGTACCACCTAATATGAGGAGAGGTTGTTATCGCCAAGATTACATCAGTAGATAACATGGCAAATCCTTTCTCTAAGGGCTTTCCAGTGAGAGCTTTTGATGGGCATGTTGAGAGGATAGAAATCAGATGTATGACAGTATATATGGTAGCATAATCTTTTAGTATAAGTGGGAGATTGTTAGGTTGTATACTAAAATCGTAGCTTCTTGTAAACATTTATTTTGAAATAAGAATCACATTGGTCAAAAGTTTACATTTATGTTAGATATAGTTATCCATTTAATTTATATTGTAGATAACATGGTGGGTGGTGCCACACAGAAGATCATCATATCAGTTCCTTATAAATTATAAATAGTAGCTCACAACCAAGATGGAATGGGACAAACCATTGGAATGGTTGTAGTATAATTTGGTATTAGTTTATCTTAACTATAAAATTACACTAGTACACTATGTGTGTATCGAGCAGGATCATTTGAGGTTGTTTCTTTTTATACTGACTACATAAAAGAACAAAACCTCTATTATTATGAATGTGCGTACTCTTAATCCTGATATAATAACAAGCACATATACTTAGTATTTATTTCTTTAATTTATCAAAGGGTGAGATTTATTCCACTAAATCAATAGGCCCGATAAGTTGAGAAATGATATTATTTATATAGTGTGTTGTTGATTATAGAAGAAAATCGTGTCCTAGTAATTTAGGTTGATGATGTCCCCTTGAGGAGCTCATAAAGATTGTCATGTAAACCCTGCAGGTGGACTTAGTTCGACATGACAATGAAGTTGAGTGGTACTACTCTTGGAGCTAGATATTAATTAAGTGAGTTGTCAGTAACTTATTTAATTAATGGACATTCGATATCTTAAACACAAGGAGATTAATGCACTCATGATAATAAGGAGCCCATAATGTAATTTGGGATTGATGCGGTAGTTCAATAATAACTCTTTAGTGGTATGAGTTATTATTGATGAACTTGAGTTGGGTGTTCGGGGCGAACATAGGAAGCTTAAGCTCATCGGGAGACCAAAACCAATTTCTCCTCTCGGTCCCTGTTATAGCCTCTATAAATCCTTGTATCCATAAAGTCCACTTCTTACCCAAGTAATGGGTTGCCCACATCCTTTCTTGGTGCAAGGGGGTCAACCAAGCATGGGCTTGGAAGCCAAGAGGTGGCTGACCAAGCTTGGTGCCCAAGCTAGGGGCCGACCACTAGAAAAGGAAAAGGAAGTTTTGTTTTTAAAAATAAAATTTTGTTAAAATCTTTTCTTATTTGTAGTTATCTACAATGGTTAAAAGTGAGATTTAATTTTGTTAAAATCTTTCATTTTTTTGTAATTATCTACAATGGTTAAAAGAAATATTTTAATTTTCCTTTTATAGCCATCCACATGGAGTTAAAAAGAGAGATTTTATTTGTTAAAATCTTTCCTTTTATAGCCATCTACATGGTTTTAAAAGAGAGTTATAAAATTTTAAAATCTTTCCTTTTATAGCTATGTACAAAAGATTAAAGAGAGATTTTAATTTTGTTAAAATCTTTCCTTATTTGTAGTTATCTATAATGTTTAAAAGAGAGATTTTAATTTTTGATAAAACATTCCTTTTTGTAACCATGATTTAAAAAGAGAAGTTTTAATTAATCTTTCCTTTTTGAAGTTGTCTACATGTCTTAAAAGAGAGAAATTAATTTTAAAACTTTCCTTTATTGCCATGTACAATAGGAAATTTAAAAGAGAGAGATTTTAATTATTGTTAAAATTTCCTCTTTTGATCAAGCTATGGCCGGCCATATAGAAATTAAAAGGAAGTTTTTAATTTTGTTTAAAATACTTTCCTTTTTTGAATTCACCAAGGATTATAAAAGAGAGGTAGAGGGTGCCTCATGATACACACAACCTTAGCTCCTCCTCTCTTTTCCTTGGTGGTTGGCCCTTGCTTCTATTCTTTCTCCTTGTTTTCTTTCTCTCAAGGTCGGAGCCACATCAAAGAAGTTCCATCTCCTTGGTGGTCGGCTATTTGGAGGAGGAGAAGAAGAGAAGGTAGTTTCCTATTTTGGCATCCTTTGGTGGCTCTAGAGTCTTGGAGGAGAAGAAGTGGTTCGGGTGGATTCCATCTTGGTAGATCATTGCCCACACAACGCCCAAGAGGAGGAGAGGAATACAACAGAAGATCAAGAGGTCTTTAGCTACAAAGAAAGGTATAACTAATTAATGGTTTTCGCTTTGAATTAATTAGTTAGTTTTCTTTGCATGGATTCTGAAACACCAACACAAGAGGCTAGCGATTTTATGTTTCGATTTCGTGCTATCGATTTTGTATTTCGATTTTGTGTTTCGATCTTGTGTTTTTATTGTGGTCTCTGTAGTTAAACTTAGGGTTACTATAAGAAGTTAAATATCCAATTTCTTTGAAAGGCTTTGTCTAGGAAGTGGTGGATGATCCCATAACCAAGAAGGTCTACTGCCTCGCCATATTTAACTTGGAAGCCAATCTTTGAAATAAATATTTAATTAACTTCTGTAATATAGTTTAACTTAGGAAGATCACATAGGTTAAACTTGGAGTAAAAATGTTAAGTATCGTTTCCAATCCAAGTTTAACTTCTAAAGGGCAACTTGGATTAATAATGTTAAGCATCATTTGCAATCTAAGTTTAACTTCAGTAGAGCACATGGGTAGCTAGGTTAAGTTATGTGCTTGTACAAATTTTTGTACTTGGAAAATAGAATGGTATTCCGAGTAGCAACCAACAGAGGGCGCCTCGGTAGATCATAGGAATATATGTCTAGTAGATAACAATAAGGATAAATGTAAATATTTGGTACGGTTTCTTTCTTCCTTATGGAGGAATTGCCTCTCCTTTCAATAGAATGTCCTAGACATCCGTGAACGGGTTACCCCTGTCACTAGGGCCCCTCGGGTATACGATCTAGAGCACTCTTTCTACGAGAGCAGCAATTCCTAAGAGATTGTTTATCCTTTTAAGGCAATGTCCTAGACGTCCGGAAAGGGTTACCCCTGTCACTAGGGTACCTTGGTCAATATGCTCTAGGGCATCCCCTTTGCGTGATTAACAATCCTCCACATCAATCAACAAAGCATGTAAAGGAATATAAATATGTCACACACACAATTCATCATGAACAAGGCATTAACAAGTCATTGAATAGAAATATGGCGAATCTACATAGTTCTACATCTCCATCACATTACAAATACTTCCTAATCCTAGAAGAGGATATCTAATCCATTGTGAGGGAAGAACAACCCCAAACAATAAAGTAAAGCATACTTACAACCCTTGATGTGAGAAGAAGGGGAAGAAGAGATGCTTGCCGAGGTTTTCAATGTCTTGGGGATGCCTCCTTGCTCTGGAGATGGACGAAACGTGAAGGGATGACGGTGGATGAAGCTCTAGGGTTTTCCCAAAAGGGGAGAACCCTTTCCCAAGGAGAGGGACAAAGTCCCAAACCAAAGATGCCCTCAAGAATAGGGTTCTTGACCCTTATATAGGTTAGGGCACGAGCGTCGCACGGCCCGTGCCATGGCTGTGCGAGATCCGCATGGCCAATAGCCTCCTCCCTTCGGGTTGAGTGGCACGGTCGTGCGAGATCTGCACGGTCGTGTCTTCCTTTTGCTCTGGTTACACCGCACGACCGTGCAAATTGACACGACTGTGCCTTCCTTCTGCTCTGGTTACACCGCACGACCATGCGAATTGCCATAGCCATGCCTTCCTTAAACTCTGGTTACACCACATGGCCATGAAGAATTGACACGATAGTGCCTTCCTACTACTCTGGTTACACTGTACAGCCGTGCAGAATTGACATGGCCGTGTATCAAGGTCGTGTGGAATTGTAGATCATTTTAGCACATCTTAACGTGGTATTCATGAGTTGAGGTCTTCATCAAAGTTGTAGATCTTGAAGTTTTCTACAATTCGGTATAAAGATCAGCCCAAAACTCCAACTGAACATAAAGTTATGACCATTTTGGTTTTAGTCTGCAATGTAGAAATTTCACACAGCCTTCACACGGCCATGTGAAATTCACACTGCCTCAACACGCCCCCCACACGGCCTTCACACATCCGTGTGGTCTCCGCACGGCCAGAACTTGGAAGAACTTAGTTTTCGCATGCCCGTGACACTCTGGAAGCTCTAAACTTCATTTAAGCTCTATTTTTGCTCCAAATCATGTCCTATCAATCAAAACAAGCAAAGAGTAGATCTCCGAACAAAATATAATGAAAGTATGACATTATAATGAAATAGGGTGCAATAAACATAGATTATGCTAATGAAATACAAGTAGATGTGCATCAAAACATGCATAAAAGTGTATATAATCTACGCACATCAATTATCCCGAGTGGGTGCATTTTTAGAAGATGATCCTTAGGGCCTCTCCTCTTTGCCTCATCAAAGGGTGTGTGAAATAGTGCTCGATGATATGCAAGTAGGGATGGGGGCACAAGCGAAAGGCTGATTGGTAGTGTAGGCGCCTGCATGAACTCGATCAGAGGAGGAGGAACCGTTGGGAGTCGACCCTTCCACTCGAACCCTTGGCTTGGTGGATACCCGACTGTTGCTTGCTTTTGTTGCACCACCTTTATGCTCTAGCGACTATGAGTAACTCCAAGCCCTCTTACAACAAAGTAACTGTTGTGAATCATCCAACTTCTTTCATCATTGTATTTCATATTCAAGCTAAGTTTTTCACAGATAGTGCCAAATTTGATCCAGTCTGAAATCAAGGAAGACATACAACCAACTAGGTGGCTTCGATGTTGATCGTGAAAAGACATTGGGCTGAAGGAACATGGCATCGAGTGATCCTGCATGTCAAAAAGTAGAGGGAAGAAAATGTTAGTAACCAGGCTAGGGAGGGGTCCATAGTATAGGCAC